>NC_087200.1:35354185-35459271 GCF_015104395.2 Macrobrachium nipponense
AATTTGTGCTCATCATAAATCTTGCCTGTATCTACACTTTGTCTTAATAATATGCAAGTGGCTTTGCGATAGAATGAACTACTTTCTTTAACAAAATAGCAGGGACTCCATCCGGCCCTGCAGCAGCTCCATTTTTAATTTCATTAATTGCCTGCACAATATCAGCTTCATTAATTTCTATTGTCAGCTAAATATTCCAACTATTTTCGTCCCTTACTTCTATATCATTATCTTGATTATCTATTCTAGGGGTGAATTCTCTCTTATATCGTTCTGCCAGTATGTTGCAAATTTCCTTTTTTCATTCGTTTAATCTCCCTTCAATTCTCAGGGCCTATTTCTATTCTTCTTTTATTCATCTTCTTCGCATATGAGTATAATAGTTTGGGGTTTTGCTTGATATTTAATAGGGTTTTTTCTTCCAAGTCCCGTTTTTCATTTTCTTTTGATTGTATAATCTTTTGTTCTGCATTTTCTATCTTACTTTTTAGTTCTATAACTTTCCATGCATTTTTTTCTTTTGCAAGACCTTTTTTCCACTTTCTGATTTTCTGGAACAAGATCCTTCTGTCTCTTGGTATGCATGAATGATGTACTTTTCTTCTTCGGTATATTTATCCACTATTTCTCCAATATATATCTCCGTATTTACCCTTATGTCATCACTTACGAAAATGTTATCCCAACAATCTTTTGTTTAATTCTTCATTAATTTCTGACCATTTTATATTTTTACTGTAGAAGTTGTATTTTCCATATCCTTCCCATTTTTTCATTTCTTGCTTATCTCTATTTTCACTTGCTTTGGAATGAACTGTTAATTCTATGACATTTATGATCTGAAATACTCGCATTATAAATATTATTTCTTTAACATAATTCATCTCGTTCACAAATACTAGGTCTAAAGTATTTTCCTTTCTTGTTGGCAGGTGATTTATTTGTTGAATGTTGTATTCTAGTAGCATATCTAATAGCTTTTCAAATTGCCTCTTATCTTCTGCACTACTATTACTCTCTTTTTTATATGTATAAGTACAACCACAGTCTCCTATTCGTTCTTTCCATTCTACGAAAGGAAAGTTGAAGTCACCAGATAGGAGAATAGTCCAGTCCTTGTGATTTCTACATATATCATCCAATTTTTCAATTATTAAGTCAAACTCTTTAGTATTAGGAGGTCTATATATTACTATGTTCATCAATTTTTCAGATTCAAATTCTACCGCTATTAGGTTCACATTCTGAGTTACTATATTTCTCATATATTTTTCCTTGTTTTTTGTCTTTCCCATATATTGCGGTTCCCCCTTGATTCCTATTTTTTTCTATGATCTATAAGTTTGGAACCCTTTTATTTGATCATCATTCCCAGTCTCTTGGGAATACCAGGTTTCACTTATATTCATTATATCTATTTTCTTTTCATTTTGGGTTAGTTCTTCTAAGTACTCTATTTTTCTTTTTGAGTTACTCGTAACTAAACCCTGCGCATTCATCACTATGATGGTTTGCGTGTTTTCTCCTTCATTTAATATTGGTAGTAATAAGGATTTTCCCATGTCTCTTTCCTGTTCTAGTATGTTGTTCATTTCCAGAAATTCTGACATTAAAAAATCCAACTTTTCCATAATATTTGATCTTCCTTCATCATAATTATTCATTTTGTGTCTGAATCTGCAATTTTCTCCGTTTCTGCAATATCCTCTTGCATAATAAATACAGTTATTATCTCTTGCGTAGAATTTCGGAGCTGATGCTTTGAAATTTTTTGCTGACACCTCTGCATATCTCATTGGTGGTTTGCTTTTCTCTTTTACCTGATATTCTTGATTTCTCTCTTTATTTGTTTCTTTCTTATTTTGGATTTTATTACTTGGTTGGTTATTTATTTGATTATGATTCATGGCTACAGGGTGCATATATTTGCATTTTTTGTCGAACTTACATCCTTTCCATTCTTTTGAGGTTTTTACATATTTTTGGATGCAGATCTCTGCAATCATACCCCATAGCCATCTAAGTATGCACATTTACCATATATTTCATAAGTTTTTTTGACATACCTTAGGATGTTTGTAGTAACTACTTTCTCCAAATCTGCAATTCCCTCTTTTCTTTTCAAAAGGTTGCAGATTTTGTCTTTCTTGTCTATTTTTCCTCTTTCCCGTCATTGTGTAGATCTGGGTAGAGCCTCTTCGGGATTTGCTTTTTCTGTTGTCATATCGTAATTTATTTCTTCGTAGGTATGCTGCTTTATTGCCTCATATGTAGTATCAATGAGTATCTCTGCATCCATACTTTTATCTTGTTCTTTGTTTTCCTTATTTTTTTCTGTCATTTCATTTTTGTTTACTTCTCTTCCGTTTTCCTCTTCTTCTTTTTCTTCTTCTTCTTCCTCCTTCCTCTTCTTCTTCATCCTCAAACTATTTGTACATTCAATCTTGATTTAAAAAATAACTTGGTCTATCCATGATAGACATGATTTGAACAAAAAATTCTTGTATCTTTCTCCAAATCTTGCAGTTACCTCAGCACACTGTGGATGGGGTCGGGAAGTTGCATGCAGCACATTTTCTGATTAGGTTTTGTGGATTGACTATGCTATACCAAACCTTACACAGTTTGCATGCTTTTGGCATTCTTTTCCTAATGCATCAATTAGGATATTCACAAGATTCACCTTATTCATTTCTTTGTCGGAATATGTTGATTTATGTATATTTTCTTTATGAGTCTCTTGACCACTTGGATTTTATTTGGAACTTCTTCAATTATTTTCAAGATGTTTTCATTAGATTTGTTCCAGTTTGAAGGATTATATCCTTCTAATATATCTATGAATGCTGTGTATCTTTTTGGTTAGGACTGTTGCTGATTTCATAGATGGGAGAAATGCCAGTTCCCTTCCTGCTACCTCATCAGTATTGCGAATCCGCAAGCAAGCTAAATTACGCCACCTTTTCCTTTTCCGCAGTTGGAACTTACTGCCATCTTGTTCTGATTTGTCAGTATTACAGAGAGAGAGAGAGAGAAGAGAGAAGTTAGAACCTTAATTAAAAGTGACATGATAGATTAGTACGTATTGTATTCCTTTAAAGTACTATCACATGAATTTTGTAATTACAGTTATTATTATTATTATTATTATTAATATTATTATTATTATTTGAAAGTATTAAAACAAATAGTACAAGTACATAAAAAATCTCGAGTCTACAGTAAATGAGAGAGAGGAGAGAGAGAGAGAGAGAGAGAGAGAGAGAGAGAGAGAGAGAGAGAGAGAGAGAGGGGGGGGGGGTGGGGGGAAATTTCATGAACACCTGATTGCAACACTGCAGCTCTTCCCCTCCTGGCTGTCCACAGAACTTGATATATCTTGACAGTTTTAGTACCTGGATCTCGAGAAAAGGTTACTGGGAAGAAGAACTGGGATTTCCTTCATTCTTCCATAATTTTTTAAATATAAGCTAAAATCTTACTAAATCACTATGGTATTTTCTTTAATGAATTGATATTATTGTTGTATAAATTATTTCTGGGCTCAGTTCGTGTCGCTGCGCGAAATATCCTTTAATCCATTATTTCTAAGGTAAATGCACTAACACGTACCAGAGAATAAATAAAATAAAGCCCAAAGGTGCAGTACTACTGACTCGCTCACCCTCCTAGAGGGTGTCGGTATGAACACTAGGGTTGCGAGTGAGACCACTACCACGAACCACTTACCAATAGAAATCTCCTACTACAAAACCCCCACTAGAGGGGAGCCGACCACAGATGTGGGCAGCAACTACTACTACTCCCATCCCATGCTGCCGACTGCTGCGCCTCTGGTGGCCATCCTTTTCAGTTAGCGCACTGCGTACACACGTGCCCTTTTTTGCTCTGTGTTTTTTGTGCCCCTTTCTTGGATTTAACTAATTATGGAGCGTGCAGCCATCGCAGCAGCTAAGTTAAGTAATCTGTTATTGTTGCTATTGGGTTTTTTCCGGCCTTGAGTCAGTATTTGCCGTTTTTTAGGTATAAATACTGGCTCTTGGTCGGAAGCATGGCGGCATTGTTCTGCCTCGTGGCGGGTTCGTTCTTGGTCTTCCATACCTAGAACCTTCCCTTATTACTTACGCTCTATTGCTAGTTATCTATATTATGTTAGGGGTCCAGCCTACTTGGTTTATGTCATGCATGCATGTCTTCTTTACCTTGCGTAGGCATCTCCATCCAGACCCTAGCCCACAGCTCTTAGTATCGGCCCGCTAGCTTTGAGTGGTAGCTTTCTTTCTTGGGTTAGTCGTACACTCCTGGATTTTTTCTCCTACTGATTTACGTTTCTTACTTTTACTTTTAAAATGTAACTTTTTCTTTTAAGTTATTTTATATAAGTTTTAGGTTAGCCTAAATATTACTGGCGTTCTGGCCATAATTAACTTAGCCGTAGGCCTTCCGGTATGTTTTCATTGGTCCCCTCCAACCAGTTTTTAATTGCTTCCCTCTCATCAGTTCGGTTGCTTCTGTATAGCATCTCACTGATTAGTTGGTTGCTTTAACCTAGGCTTATGTTTTTTCGTTGTATTCTCATGTTACCGCTCCGTGTCACCATGTGATCACGAAGCAGCCAGGCGCCGTTACCGTCATTTCACCCCTCCGCCCGCTCTTCCATAGGGCCGGGGGGGGGTGGGGGGGTTTAGGTCTGTCCTCGCTCGGCTCCAAACATACCCGTGCCTGCCTCCCTCTCCCTCCCTAGGCGGAGGGAGTAGGGGGCTGGACAGACCCAGGACTGGACTTGACCGTTCTCTTGCTTCATGGCGCGCTCGGATGACTAAGGGGGGGACTGGCCTTCCCCCCCCGTCGTTACTCCGTCGCTCCGTTGTTGGCTCGAGTCTGTTTCGCCCTCTTGCTCCTTCCCGGTTTACTGGTGCTTTTTATTTTACCGGAGCTCCGGCATTCACGTGGAAGGTTGCTAGTTCACCCTTGCGGCGGACTGCAGGCGTACAGTTGTCTTTCCTAACCACCCCGTCTCGCTGATATCGCGACACGAACACCGCCGCGCACGGAATTATTCCGGTACGTACTAGTGCTTTAGGCTTAAGTGTTTAGTGTTTAATTTAAAACTATAGTAAGTTTAATTTAAGCTAGCCTAAGCCGAATCCCTCCGTTACCTACGTTATCCACACCGGACCTCTCCAGGGTTCTAGCCTATTCAGGCGGTAAGGGAGGGGTTATGCCCAAAATTTTTTTGCGCTCCGGCATGCAGCGGAGTTCTTTTAGTCCTACTAGCCTGGTAAGTGATGTCTTTTACGGTACCTCATGTATCTTTTCACTTACAGACCACCAACTGTGAGCATCCAGGATGCAATGCCATGCTCCAGGACCCCTGTGGACATGAAGTCTGCAGGTCCCATGCTCCATGCGCGACTCCGCACGGGAATCTACAGGTCTGGTTCCACGAAACCTGCACCATTTGCTACGATCTTGTGAGTCAGCTCTTGGACGGGGTAAGTAATTATTCCCCAACTCCGTTCGGTAATCCTAAGAAAGGTTGTAGTTCTTAAGTTTAATTTTAATCTCTTATTTTAAGCTTAAGCTCTTTTATATGGGATGTTGCATCCCCTATGTCTTTAGACTAAGCCTATTACTTAAGTTTTAATCTTAAGTTTAAACTTAAAACTAATGATGCCCTCTCTTCCAGGCTCCCGCCGTTAGAGATACCGCCCTGGCAACCCTGAGGGCTTGGGTCGGCGGTTTCGGTAAGAAAACGCCGCCAAGGGACAGCCCTACATTCTGGAGAAGAGGTTGGCTGTCCTAATCTTCCCTCGGCGGCAAGTCAGCGGGTTAGCGTCGACCCCGGCAGAGGGCAGCCCCGACTATGGCGGCGATTCAACAACAGCTCGCCGCTTCGTTAAAGGAACCAGGCCAAGATATCTCGTCGGACGTCGCGACACTTGATTTAAATATAGAGCCCATGGTAGGTGTTGACGACCTGTTGGTCGAGGTAGGTACGTTGGACGCCCAAGGGCTTCCCTTGGGCGCCACTGGGTCTTCTACTCCTGCTAACTCTCTAGCTTCCTTCCAAGGCTTTACAGGAGCTGAGCTCCTTTATACTTCTCCTGACGCTTCAGTAAGACCTAAGGTCAAGGGACAGACGGTTGTAAAAACCCTCAGCAAGACTCGTCGTCGTCCAAAAAGACTTCGTCGGCGTCAACATCTCGTAAGTCTCCGGCTACAAACCCCGGAGCGGAGAGGTCTAGAGCTTCTGGGTCTAGCTCCAAATCCTCAAGGAGCAGGTCTTCCAATGAGAGGCCACATACTCCGGCGGAGTCAGCCGTTTTCTCCTCTCCCCTTGGTTACCTGTTCAGAGTTACCCAAACCACCTCCGCAGCAGCTCCGGCTTTGGATCCCAATGCTGGTCTGTTGCAACACATGGGAGACTTGGTCGGCTCTCTGAAGAGCAGTATGGAGCAGATGTTCTCCCGGTTGTCCGACAGGATCACGTCCCAGGATAACATCATCATCGCCGAACTTAGCCAGGCTCCTACTACTACTCCCCCACCTTTCGGGCACCGGAATAGCTCAGCTCCCACCTCATACTCTCTGCCTCCGTTCTCTATGAATAACCCCTGGAGGGTGGCGTCATACGCCCCTTTCCAGGACGGTCTTATTTCATTCCGGAGTGTAGTACTCGAAGGATTGAGGACTTCGAGTTCTACCCGGGAGGTCTACAACCACCGTTCATTGGCTACGCCAGACTCACTGACGCAGCCATGACTAGAGATGACAAGGTCCCTAAGGAGACAGCTCTCTACTCACGTGACCAGGCTCAAAGAGAATGGCTCAGGTGTTTAGAGGACATGGATTGTTCGAACACGAAAATTCAAACCTTTCAAGAGTCCCTTCACCATTTTCACAATGGAAGAGGGAACTCCGCTTCCCTTCCTTACCAAAATAGCTACGGTCCACATACCCGGCGGCCCAGAAGGGGGAGTCGTTGCCACAGCTAAGGGAAGCAGACCCCCACATCTCCTTTGCTCCCCTCACTCGGAGAATTGTGGGAAAGATTTACCCAACACTTTTTCGGCGGGGCAAACTCAAGCCAGACTGTGCTATGGATCAGTTTGGTGAGAAGCTGCCTAGACTTCCGGACAGCCTCATTCAGGCTGAATTTGAGGCCAAGACTAGGCTAGCCAGGTCCATTAACACCATGGCAATGACGGAAGTGGCAACCATTTCTTACGGCTCTGAGCCACTCTTTAAGCTTCTCACCAAGTCACTGACGCAAACAGTTCAGTCTGACATGTTTGAGTTCGCTACAGCCAGAACTAACTGTCGAAACATGTCCTCCAGGAAGCACTATTCGTCATGAGCCGAATAAGTTGCTTTCATCCAACATCTGGGGAGCAGACCTCTTCCCTGATGCAATGGTAAAGGAGGTCCAGGCGGAAGCGACAAGGCTTAACCAAAGCCTTAAGGATCGTTGGGGTCTCACCGCAAAGAGACTCCAGACCAATCAACAAGGGGTAAGGCTCAGAGGAAACCCAGACGTTTTCAGCCTTACCAGAAAAAGCAACAACGCTTCGCCCAGCCTGTTTTCGACTGTTCCGTTGGTACAGTCAGCCCAACCCTCTACCTCCAAGGCTCAATCACAGCCCATCTACGTGATTTCCCCCCAGCCTCAACCTTCCACCTCTTACGCTGTTCCTCCCCAGCCTTCAACCAAGTGTTCGAAGGCCAGGCCTTTCAGCAGTATGACCGCTCGGGTAGGAGGCAGAGGTAAGGGATCCTTTCGTCAGAAAGGATCAGGAAGGTCTCTTAACAGGGAAAACACTTCCGGGGAGGCCGCGGAGGTTACCAGCAGCAATGAGAACTTGAAGGTAGGAGGGAGGCTGTTTCTCTTCCGGCACCGGTGGGGATTCAGCAAGTGGGCACAAAGTATTGTGTCGAAAGGCCTGGGTTGGAGTTGGATTGCGAATCCGCCTCCACCCAGACCTTTCCTTCAACTTCCATCAAAAGAATTGACGGAGTATGCGGAGGACCCTCCTTCAGAAAGGAGCAATAGCGAGAGTCAACAGATTAAAATTTCAAGGGCGCTTATTCAGCGTCCAAAGAAAGGCCCTCACAAAAAAAAACAAAAGAAGGGTAATCTTAGACTTATCCCGTTTTAAACTTGGCATTCGCTGCGACAAGTTCAAAATGCTCACCATCTCGCAGGTGCGGACCTTACTTCCCCGTGGGGCCGCCGTCACCACCTCTATCAATCTTACAGACCACTATTCATATCCCTATTGCAAGACATTTCGCCCTTATCTGGGCTTCAAGATAGGAGATCAAGCATTCTCCTTCAAGGTAGTTCCCTTCGTCTGAACGTGGCACCCAGGGTGTTCACGAAGTTGGCGGAAGTAGTCGTCCAACACTGAGGTCTCAGGGGATAATGGTAGTAGCGTATCTTGACGATTGGTTGATTTGGCTCCAACAGTCGAGGATGTCGCAAAGCCACACTGAAAGTAATCCAGTTCCTAGAGTATCTAGGGTTCAAGATAAACAGGACAAAATCAAGACTCACTCCGGAGTCCAACTTTCAGTGGCTGGGCATTCAATGGAATCTATCCTCCCATACTCTGTCGATTCCATCAGCCAAGAGAAAGGAAAGGTAGCGAAGTCAGTAAAGAATTTTCTAGGACACAGACTTGCTTCAAGGAGAAGAGCCAGAAAGAATCCTGGGTTCACTCCAATTTGCATCAGTGACAAACATCTTGATGAAAGCCAAACTGAAAGACCTAACCAGAAATCTGGCGCTCACGAGCAAATGTCAGATCCAGGACAAGTTGTCATCAGTAATTCCCACAGATTCTCTACGGAATCGTCTACGCCCTTGGGCAAAAGTGAGTAACCTGTCAATATCAGTACCCCTTCAGTTTCCTCCTCCCGGGATTTACCATCCACACAGACGCTTCATTAAGCGGCTGGGGAGGATATATTCTCAGTTCAAGAAGGTTCAAGGAACCTGGTCACCCCAGTTCCGCCAGCTTCACATAAACGTACTAGAAGCGATGGCAGGTGTTCTTGACTCTGAAAAGGCGGTTACGTCCGCCAAAGAACTCCCACATAAAGCTAGTTCTGGACAGCGCAGTGGTAGTCCATTGCGTAAACAGGGGAGGCTCCAAGTCACGACATCTGAATCATGTCATGGTAGCCATCTTCTCCCTGGCGGACAAGTTCAGTTGGCACCTCTCCTCCACCCATATAGCTGGAGTGAGAAACGTCATAGCAGATGCTCTATCCCGCTCAGTTCCTCTGGAGTCGAATGGTCACTGGACAACAGTTCGTTCCGAATGGATTCTCCGGAGGGTTCCAGGTCTACAAGTAGATCTATTCGCATCCCATCTAACAAGCGAACCACAAACTCCCATGTTATGTGGCCCCCAACCTGGACCCTCCTGGCCCTATGCCACGGACGCCCTGCCATAGATTGGAACAACTAGGAGAAGATTTATGTCTTTCCTCCAGTGAATCTTCTCCTGAAAGTACTGAACAAACTCAGGACGTTCAAGGGTCAAGTACTCTAGTAGCCCCAGACTGGCCGAAGAGCAATTGGTACCCTCTCATTCTGGAACTGGGTCTTCGTCCTCTTCGAATTCCCAATCCCAGGCTCTCCCAGTCAGTACAAACGAAGATGTGTTCGCTTCCTCAGGAATTCTCAAAACCCTAACTTTATGGACTTCATGAAGTTTGCGGCTAAAAGAGATGCAGATATTGATCCCACGAAATATTCTTTTCTTGGAATCTGATAAAAGAGATTCAACTTTGAGACAGTATGATGCTGCAGTCAAAAAGTTGGCAACCTTCCTGAGAGAATCAGATATTAGAATCATGACATCAATTCAGCTATATCCTTTTTCAGATCTTTATTTGAAAAAGGCTTAGCAGCTAGCACTATTACGACAAACAAGTCAGCCTTGAAGAAGATTTTTCAACTCGGGTTCAACATAGGGATCTTGACAAGACTCTTAACTTCTCGTTCTATTTCCCAAGGGGGGGCTTCTCGTGACTAGACTTAGACCCAGGGAATGTCCAAACCTGCGGCCCACGGGCCGCATTGCGGACCACTCAGTGTTTGGATTGCGGGCCCACCCACTATCGACTCTCATTAAAAAAAAAAAAAAGTTTTTAGCAAATTATCATAGTGTGAGCTAGAGATCTTCATTGTAATTTTAATTAAAATACTTTATATTTAATAAATAAAACAATGATAAAACAAAAAAAACAATTTAAAAACAATGATGATTAAGATGAAATTTACAACTGAGCAATGCATACTAAGTTTAATAATATTGTCAGTTGCTTGGTTCTGTGATGAGGCTTAGCTAGGGCTGCGAACTTAGATTATTTAAAATCTATATTTAGATTATTTGCACTTCATTTACATTTTTAAAATTGTCATTTAGATTATAGATTATTTGTGAGAATTTTCTTAGATTTTATTTCTTACTATACTGACCATCAAAACATTAAATCATGATGGCCTCGTAGCCTACCATAGAGGAACGCACAATTCCATCATAAGCCATCGTGACAACCCACCATGGATGTGTTATGAACGTAAAATTAGATTTTCTGATTTTACAAAGATTGAAATTGAGTTAAAATTAATGATCCATTTTCATTTAATATGATAAAGCACCAGTTGAGTACCAACTTCAACTGATTGAGCTGCAGAGTCGGAAAGGTTTAAAAACTTTCCATAGAGAACACACACTACCTTTATTTTATAAGAAATTGCATTCTCTCAATGAATTCATTCAAATTATAAATTTATCCAGAAAATTATTATGTATGTGGGGATGTACATACTCTTGCGAGCAGTTTTTTTTCCAACATGAAAAACATTAAAACTGCAGAAAGAAATAGGTTGACTGACAGACATTTAGCAAACATTCTTAGAATCAAGAATACATCCTTCAATGCAAATATTGAAAACATTATGGCTGGAAGACAAAGTCAAAAGTCTCATTGAATTAATATTGGTTAATTAAATTTAATGGTTATTTTATATGTGCTACATATAAACATTCATATTTCAATGTTGTAATAAATGTATCACTAGTTTTATGTTTATATAGCATTTTTCATTTTTTCATTGAATTAATATTGGTTATTACTTTAATGGGTTATTTTATATGTAGCTACATATAAACATTACAATATTTACAATGTTGTAATAAAGTGTATTCACATAGTTTTGTTTTATATAGTCATTTTTCATTAAATTCTGGAAGACAAAGTCAAAAGTCTCATTGAATTAATATTGGTTAATTAAATTTAATGGGTTATTTTCTATGTATAGCTACATATAAACATTACAATACTTACAATGTTGTAATAAAGTGTATTCACATGGTTTTGTTTTATATAGTCATTTTTCATTAAATTCTGGAAGACAAAGTCAAAAGTAAAAAAAAAAGTCTCATTGAATTATATTGGTTAATCTCATTGAATTAATATGGTTAATTAAATTTAATGGGTTATTTTCTATGTATAGCTACATATAAACATTACAATACTTACAATTTGTTGTAAAGGTAAAGGGTATTCCACATGGTTTAGTTTTTATATTTTGTCATTTTTCATTAAATTCTGGAAGACAAAGTCAAAAGTCTCATTGAATTAATATTGGTTTATTAAATTTAATGGGTTTTTTCTATGTATAGCTACATATAAACATTACAATATTTACAATGTTGTAATAAAGTGTATTCACATGGTTTTGTTTTTATTGTCATTTTTCATTAAAAATGTATTCAGATATTCTGGGATTTTGCGGCCCAGTTAAATATTTAAGTTTGCAATGTGGCCCATTAAATTAAAAGGTTGGACATCCCTGACTTAGACCTTCAGTGAGGCCTACGTCAGTATCGTGGTTCTTGAATGATGTTCTAAAGCTGGCTTCAGAAACGGACAATACGACATGTTCATTTATAATGCTCTTAAGAAAAACTCTATTTTTATTAAGCTTGGCTTCAGGAGCTAGAATTTCAGAACTGTCGGCGTTATCCAGAGATCCGAATCATATAGAATTTCTTCCACAGGGGAGTTCTACTTTCTCCGGAAACGTAGCTTTTTAGCAAAGAATGAGGATCCTTTGATGAGGTGGGAACCGTGGAAGGTTATACCCCTTCCACAAGATGTTTCTCTTTGTCCAGTATCGACCTTACGCCTTTCTGTCCAGGACATCCTCATCCTCGTCGGGTCCTCTCTTTAAGAGAAAAAGTGGTGGTACTTTATCTATTAAAGGTATCAGGCAACAGATCCTATACTTTATTAAGCAAGCCAACCCTGATTCCTTCCCTAAAGCTCATGATGTCAGGGCAGTTGCCACCTCAATTAACTATTTCCAACACATGAATTTTGATGATTTAAAAAAGTATACTGGATGGGGAAATCGCCGACAGTATTTAAGCGTCATTACTTAAAGTCCTTGGAAGCTCTGAAATTTTCAGCAGTTGCGGCGGGTAACATAGTTTCCCCCGACTCTGCTTAATCTTAAGTTGAAGATCCAGTTCTCCTTTTCTACCTATCTCATTCAACAGTTTTGTCTATACCTACCATGTTCATCTACGTCTACCTTGAGTCTTAGCTGCTCTTGTGATGGTACAGTGGGTGTCCCTTATTTTTTTGCTAGGGTCACCCACAATTCTTTGTATATTCTGATCTCTATGATGTGGTCCCCTTATTTTTATGCTAGGGTGACACATCTACATTTGCAATCGATTACGGGTTTGTATACTAAGTCATATACATTTGTTTATTCTATATGTCTAAGTTTGTTCAAATTCAGTTTATTATTATATTGCTTTATTTACTTTTGTACATATACTATACACAATGTTAAGATCAACATATATTCCATGTAAGCCCTGTACATATATGTTAACTTTAAGTTAATTTTAAGGAATATTTTCTAACTTGTTTAATTGTGTATATGTATATTTCTTAGCAATTATATTTCTTTATTTTATTTTAAGTTTTATTGAGACCTTATTTATTTATTTTCTTTACAATCTTGTGCTAATTCTCTGGTACGATTTCGCGCAGCGACACGAACTGAGCCCAGAAAAGGGATTTTGACGTAAGGAAAAATCTATTTCTGGGCGATTGGTTCGTGTCGCCCAGCGAAATCCCACCCTACCCATCCCTGCGCTCAAGATTATCTGCTAACTTCAGGATGGCCACCAGAGGCGCAGCAGTCGGCAGCATGGGATGGAGTAGTAGTAGTTGCTGCCCACTCTGTGGGTCGGCTCCCCTCTAGTGGGGGTTTTGTAGTAGGAGATTTCTATTGGTAAGTGGTTCGTGGTAGTGGTCTCACTCGCCCTAGTGTTCATACTGACACCCTCTTGGAGGGTGAGCGAGTCAGTAGTACTGACCTTTTCTTTATTTTATTTATTCTCTGGTATGTGTTAGTGCATTTACCTTAGAAATAATGGATTAAAGGATATTTCGCTGGGCGACACGAACCAATCGCCCAGAAATAGATTTTTCCTTACGTCAAAATCCCTTTATTAATATTTGAAAATAGTAAGTCATTTATTTATCATACAAAAAAACATACATCTTTGTAGGAGAGAGAGAGAGAGAGAGAGAGAGAGAGAGAGAGAGAGAGAGAGAGAGAGAGAGAGAGAGAGAGAGAGAATTATTATTTTTATTATGTGATATCATTTCAACTTATTAAACTTACTAATACAGTATTAATCAAAATTAATATTTGAAAATTAGTAAATCATTTTTGTATTATAAAAATGTATTTAGTCATGAAAATAAACATCAAAATACACTAATTAGTGATTATTTTTGTCGGAAAATACAAAGAGAGAGAGAGAGAGAGATAGAGAGAGAGAGAAACTGTGCTAAACTATAAAAGATTCTTATCATAGTATGCGTTTTTTAAAAGCGTCGTTAACTCGGAGCGTTGGAAGCGTCAGCGTCATAACCTCGGAAAAGCGTCGTATCTGTATATATACATATATACTATATATATATATATATATATATATATATTTGTATATATATATATATATATATACATATATATATATATATATATATATATATATAACATATACATATACTATATATATATATATATATATATATATCATAATATATATACAATATACATATTGCTTTAAAAAATCACAGTAGTTGCACGTGACTTCATTTGTAGATGTGAAAATTTTGAAGAATTTATTATTCCATTTAGTAGTTTTATCTAAAGAAATGTTCCACAACTTTAATAATGTAGATAATCCTTTCAAATAACAATGTTGGCAATACCCTACTGAGCAGTAACCTACAATCTACATTGATTCAGTGAGAATATATATAGTATATATATATATTCTCACTGAATCAATGTAGATTGTAGGTTACTGCTCGGTAGGGTATTGCCAACATTGTTATCTGAATGGATTATCTACATTATTAAAGTTGTGGAACATTTCTTTAGACAAAACTTCTAAATGGAATGATAAATTCTTCAAAATTTTCACATCTACGAATAGCATATGATCACAAAATGAACAAAGCCCAGACATTTACTGATGAAAAAATCAGTTTACAGCTTTTCACACACAATAAACATTGTTCCAGGGTCTAAACTAACAATTATTTTACTGGAACTTGAAATTATGTAAAGGCAGTCCCCAGCTTACAATGGGGGTTCCATTCTTGAGATGCATGGTAAGCCGAAAATCATTGTAAGCCGGAAAATCATCAAAAGCTAAGAAAACCTTACTCTTAATGGTTGTATTAAAAACTATGTAAACTGCATTTCTGGGCTTTGTTCGTGTCGCCCTGTGAAATAATCCTTAAGTTCATTATTTCTAGGGTAAATAACCTAATAAATACCAGAGAAAAAATAAAATCAAGAAGATGTCAGTATAACTGACTCGCTCATTCTATAAAAGAAGTGTCGGTATGGTAACAGGGGCGAGTGAGACCACTACCACAAACCTTTTGCCATTTAGAACTTCCCACATCAAAATCCCCCACCTGAGAGAGCCGATCCTAAAGGAGGATGCGCCCGCTACTACTACTAATACCCACGCCAAGCGGAGTGCAGCGCCTCTAGTGGACATCCTTTTCTATTAGCTCGTTTCCGACGCATGCGTTTTTTCTTCTCCTGTGTTGTGATAGCTTTTTTTTTTATTTATCTCGAGATGGAACGCTCTGCTATTGCCACGGCTAAGTTAAGTACCCGAAAGGTCAAGATTTTGTATTTTTGTCTTCCAGGGACCAGTATTTTCCGTTTTTTAGGTTACATACGGTCACCCGGTTGACTCGTGGCGGCCATGAGCCCGCCTCGTGTTGTTAAGATTTCCCAGTCTTCCATACTGGGACGTCTTTCTTCCTTTCATGGGTTCTTATTACGCGTTTCTCTGTTTATTTACATCGTATTATAGAATTTAGGAATTCACAGCCCATACCTTTGTCACCCAGTTATCTCTATGGTTTAGGTATTTAGGGCTATAGTGTTTTTCCCTGTCCAGCATCCCAGCTTTTGCTCTTCATCGGCTACGGCTGGCTCCGAGTAGTCGACTGTTCTTCAGAATGGTTCGTCTTCTCCTGGACTTCTATCTCTCTCACTCGTGTGTTCCTTCCATTCTTTTACGGTGTATGTGTTTATTATTGCCTATTTTTATCTAGTGTTATTTTATTCAGTGTTAGGCTAGCTTTTAGGGCGCCCAGTACCTTGGCTTTATCTTATCCTTCGTGTTCATTCACACTTGGTACAGTTGGGTTCGCGTGGTCACTAGCCTAGTGGTTGTGTTGCTTATCGCCTCTTGGTCCACCCTCGATTACGTGTCCCACTGGGCGCCCTACCCAGCTCCCTTCCCTCCCTTCCGCATGGTAAGACCACTTGAGCGCTTCCCTCCCTCTCTCTCTCTCGAGGGGGCTCCTGGGAGGCCCGGCCAGCTGGGAGTCTGGGTGACCACTTTATTGTCTCGTGAACCAGGGAGCTCTGATGTGTAAGGGGGTTGGGGTTGGCCACCCCTCCCTCCGGCCGCCTCGGCTCTTTCCGGTGTGTCTCGTTCACTCTCCCTACCCCCCCTCCCCTCTCCATTCTCCAGCAACGGACGGAGCCCCTGCTCACTAGCCAGGGGCCCCTTCGATTGTCGGAATAGTAGCTGGCTCCGCCAGCCACCGGGGTAGGAGTCTACTAGTGGTCTCAAAGCTTGCCTACTACTACCTTCTTTCCGCTACCGGAGGGGAGCTTGCTTCCTTACCCGGGCACCCTCTAGTAGTCGGAAGGGAGGCATGTTTTACTCCCTGTATGAAGTATACATGCTCCTTTTATATTTTGTTGTTATTTTACTTTAACTGCCTCCTCCGTTCTCCGTCATGGTTTATCTCTATCCTCACTAGGGTTCTCTCACCACTTCAGGTTGCTCCCCTTTTCCGTCCCCGGTGAACACCGGAGACTCCAACCAGATCGCCCTAGCGACCACACATTACGGTAGAGGGCTAGTTTTGGTATAACTTGCCTACTCCGGCATGCAACGGAGTTCATGTTAGACTGTAAGTGTGTATTCCCGATACTCATGTATCCTTCCACTTACAGGCTACCAATTGCCAGGAACCGGGCTGCAATGCAGTCCTCCAAGACCCCTGTGGCCACGAGGAGTGCAGGACCCACGCCCCGTGCGCCACTACCCATGGCGAACTGATTGTCTGGCACCACGAGGCATGCACCATATGCTACGACCTCGTGAGTCAGCTGTTGGATGGAGTAAGTAGATATCAAGATAGTTACTCCCTCCATCATATATCTCTAATATATCTTAGTTTTAAGTCTTAGTTGTAAGCTATAGCTCCGCCGCTAGGGACTTCATTGGTCCTCTCTTTCAGGCTGCTGCTGTAAAGGAGGTCGCTCTGGCAACCCTGAAGGCTTGGGTGGGCGGCTTCGGCAGGAACGCCGCCAAAGGACAGCCATACATCCTTGACAAGAAGTTGGCTGTCCAGATCTTCCCCAGAGGGAAAGCGACGGGATATGTGGATCCCGCCACAGCAGCTCCAGCCATAGCCTCCATTCAGCGCGAGGTGCAGCAGGCCTTCGTGAACGTGTCAGGCCAGGACATCGTGCCGGACATCGCCACTTTGGATATTAATATAGAGCCAATGGCGGTAGGTGCTGAAGATTTGTTAGTCGAGGTAGGTACTTCGGGCGCTCAAGGGTTTCCTTTGGGCGCACCTGGATCTTCTTCCCCTGTTCCTTCCTCTTCTTCTTTCCAAGGCTTCACGGGATCTGAGATCCCTACTCCTTCGCCTGCTGCTTCTGTGCCTTCTAAAGTAAAAGAACACAGAGAGCAGAAGACCCTCCAGAAGACGATGTCCAAAAAGACGTCGTCTTCCTCCTCACGAAAGTCTTCGGCATCCTACTCCGGAGCAGTGAAGGCTAAGTCTGATTCTTCACATTTGAGAGGGTCGAGAAGCAAAGCTTCTAAGGAGAAGGTCCGCGCTCCGACCGAGCCAGTACCGTCTCCTGTTGCTGCCGGAACCACTCCGGTGACCCCTGCCGGGATCGCGACACCTAGTGCCTTTGACCCTGCTACCTTCTCGGCAGGAGTCCTACAGCAAGTAGGAGAGATGGTTGGATCGCTTGGGATGAGATTTGAGCAAATGTTTGCTCAACTCTCTAGCAGCATCAACCAGTCAGGTCAATCCATCCAGGACCTCTCCAATCGTGTTCTAGAACACGATAACCGCTTTGCTGGCCTGAACCAGGCTCCTCAGGCCAACTTCCCGGTAGGAGGTACTGGTCTGGTCCAGTTACCGCCTCATGATTCTCTTCCAGCTTTCTCTATGAACAATCCTTGGAGGGTAGCAGCTTATGCTCCCTTCAAGGATGGTATGATTTCAATACCGGAGTGTGGAACAAGAAGGATCGAGGACTTCGAGTTCTACCCTCCTGGAATGACTCAGCCTTTCATAGGATATGCCAGGCTAACAGAGACAGCGCTCAATAGGGAGGACAAGATCCCTAGGGAGACTGTCCTGTACACAAGAGACCATGCCCATAGGGAGTGGGTTCACTGTCTGGAGGATTGGGATTGTTCTAATACCAAACTCCAGGCCTTCAAGAGTCCCTTCACCATTTTTGCCACGGAGGAGGAGGCTTCACTCCCCTTTACGACAAAGATGGTGGAGACAACCCTTCATGCTGTTTTGAAGGATGAACCCATTCCGCAGCTCAGGGAAGCAGAGCCCACATCTCCTCTCTTCCCTGCATTCGGAGAACTTTGGGAGAACCTGCCGGCTACTTTTACGGTAGGAAAGCTGAAACCGGACTGTGCCATGGATCAGTTCGGTGAAAAGCTACCTAGACTGCCTGATAGCCTCATTCAGGCAGAATTTGATGCAAGAACTAGGCTAGGGAGATCACTTAACTCCCTAGTCATAACGGAGATGGCTGCCCTCTTGTATGGCACGGAGCCTCTGTTCAAGATCTTGGCTAAGTCCCAACTTCAGTCAGTTCAGGCGGATGCTTACGACTTCTTAATGGCTAGAAGAAACTGCCGTAAGCATGTGTTGCAAGAAGCCACCATTCGACACGAACCGAATAGGCTTCTTGCTTCCAACATGTGGGGTGCGGATCTGTTCCCAGAATCTTCTGTGAATGAGGTGCACCACGAAGCTTCAAGGCTTAACCAAAGCCTTAGAGCTAGGTGGGGTATCTCAACCAAGAGGAAGCAGGAGAACCCCCCCTTTTCTGGTAAAAAGCTGAAGAAAACCAAGAGGTTCCAGCCATACCAGAAACACCAACAGCAGCAGCACTTCGTCCAGGCCGTCCCAGTTACCCAACCGGGTCAGCCTTCGATATCGAACGCTCAGAACCAGCCTATCCTCTTGCTATGCCCCCAGAACCAACCCTCAACCTCGTACACCATCTCCCCGGCTTTCAATTCCATGTTTGAAAGTCAGGCTTTCCCTACCTTTAATAGGTTCTCAAGGGTAAGCAGGGCGAGAGGTAACTTTCGCCAGCGAGGTTCGGGAAGGGCTACCAGCAGGGGTAAGCCCTTCAGAGGAGGACGTGGAGGCCATCCCACACAGCAACAGTGAG
This sequence comes from Macrobrachium nipponense, assembly GCF_015104395.2. Lineage (NCBI taxonomy): Eukaryota > Metazoa > Arthropoda > Malacostraca > Decapoda > Palaemonidae > Macrobrachium > Macrobrachium nipponense. The sequence continues at coordinate 35,373,294 of NC_087200.1, forward strand.
GCTCCCCAGGTAGGAGGGAGGCTGTTCCTCTTCCGTCACAGGTGGGGGTTCAGCAAATGGGCACAGAGCATCGTGTCCAAAGGACTAGGTTGGAGTTGGATCAAAGATCCTCCACCAACCAAATCATTTCTTCAACTGCCGTCAAAGGAATTGACAGATTATGCAGAGGAGCTCCTTCAGAAAGGAGTTGTGGCGAGAGTCAGGCATCTAAAATTTCAAGGGCGCTTGTTCAGCGTGCCAAAGAAAGGCTCTTCAAAAAGAAGAATAATCTTAGACTTGTCCAAGCTAAACTCTTTCATTCGCTGCGACAAGTTCAAAATGCTGACCATCTCGCAGGTACGGACCTTACTTCCCCGTGGGGCCGTCACCACCTCTATCGATCTTACAGACGCATACTATCATATCCCCATCGCGAGACACTTCCGCCCATACCTAGGTTTCAAACTAGGAGACCAGGCATTCTCTTTCAAAGTGATGCCCTTCGGACTGAATGTAGCCCCCAGGGTATTTACGAAAATAGCGGAAGTAGTAGTTCAACAACTGAGATCACAAGGGATAATGGTAGTAGCATACCTCGACGATTGGCTGATTTGGGCACCAACCGTCGAGGAATGTCTCAAAGCCACAAAAAAGGTAGTTCAATTTCTGGAACATCTGGGGTTCCAGATAAACAAAACGAAATCCAGATTCACTCCGGAGACTCGTTTCCAGTGGTTAGGCATCCAATGGGATATATCCTCCCACAATCTGTCAATTCCGGTGGTCAAAAGGAAAGAAATAGCCAAGTCAGTGAGGCAATTCCTCAACAACAAGCAAGCTTCAAGGAGAAACCAGGAAAGAATCCTAGGTTCCCTCCAGTTTGCCTCAGTGACGGACGTCCTTTTGAAGGCAAGACTGAAAGATATAAATCGAGTTTGGCGCTCAAGAGCAAATGTCAAATCTCGAGACACAAATTCTTCGCAACCAACTTCGTCCATGGGCGAAGGTAATGAATCTGTCCAAGTCAGTTCCCCTGCAATACCCTCCTCCGGCGTTAACTATTCACACAGACGCCTCCCTAACCGGTTGGGGAGGATACTCTCAATTCAAGAAAGTTCAGGGGACTTGGTCCGCTCAGTTCCGCCAGCTCCACATAAATGTTCTGGAAGCAATGGCAGTATTTCTTACCCTATAGAAGCTCCTTCCCCCAAAGAAGTCTCATCTAAGGCTAGTTTTGGACAGTGCAGTAGTAGTTCACTGCATCAACAGAGGAGGATCCAAATCCAAACATGCAAACCATGTCATGATAGCCATTTTTTCCCTAGCGAACAGATACAAATGGCATCTATCATCCACCCATTTAGCAGGGGTAAGGAATGTAATAGCGGACGCCTTGTCCTGTTCAGTCCCTCTGGAATCAGAGTGGTCTCTGGACGTCAAGTCGTTCCAGTGGATATGCCGGAGTGTACCAGATCTCCAGGTAGATCTATTCGCCTCACAAGCGAACCACAAGCTTCCTTGCTATGTGGCCCCCAACCTGGACCCTCTAGCCTATGCCACGGACGCCTTGTCAATAGACTGGAATCAGTGGAGAAGGATCTACATCTTTCCTCCAGTGAATCTTCTCTTGAAAGTTCTGAACAAACTCAGGACTTTCAAAGGACAAGTAGCTCTGGTTGCTCCAGATTGGCCAAAGAGCAATTGGTACCCCTTGCTACTGGAATTGGGCCTCCGACCTCGACGGATTCCCAACCCCATACTATCTCAATCAGTACAAATGAGGACTGTGTTCGTTTCCTCAGGAATTCTCAAGACCCTAACTTTATGGACTTCATGAAGTTTGCGGCTAAAAAAGATGCAGATATTGATCCCCAAAACATCCTCTTCCTAGAATCAGATAAGAGGGAATCAACTCTAAGACAGTATGATTCTGCTTTCAAAAAGTTGGCATCTTTCCTGAAGGAAACAGACACTACAACCATGACAGTTAACTTAGCCATATAATTTTTCAGGTCTTTGTTTGAGAAAGGTCTAGCAGCAAGCACTATTACCACTAATAAATCAGCTTTGAAGAAAATCTTTCAGTTGGGTTTTCAAATAGACTTAACAGAATCTTACTTTACGTCTATTCCCAAAGCCTGTGCTAGACTTAGACCTTCTGAAAGACCTACTTCAGTTTCATGGTTTTTAAATTATGTCCTCAAACTAGCCTCGGACACTGACAACTCGTCTTGCACATTTATAATGTTACTTAGGAAGACGCTATTTTTACTAAGCCTGGCCTCAGGGGCCAGAATTTCAGAACTGTCGGCTCTATCCAGAGATACGGGTCATGTGGAATTTCTCCCTTCAGGAGAAGTTTTGCTTTCCCCGGATTGCAGTTTTTTGGCTAAAAATGAGGATCCTCTAGCAAGGTGGGCACCTTGGAAAGTAATTCCTCTTCCCCAGGATCCCTCTCTCTGCCCAGTAATGACCTTAAGATCCATTCTGTCTCGGACATCCTCTAGATCCTCAGGTCCTCTCTTTATGAGAGAAAGAGGTGGCACCTTATCAGTAAAAGGAATCAGACAGCAGATCCTTTACTTCATTAAACAAGCCAATCCTGAATCATTCCCAAAAGCACATAATATCAGGGCAGTAGCTACCTCTATTAATTATTTCCAACATATGAATTTTGATGATCTTAAGAAATATACTGGATGGAAATCCCCGACAGTCTTCAAGCGTCATTACCTGAAGTCCTTGGAATCCTTAAAATTTTCAGCAGTGGTAGCGGGAAACATAGTTTCCCCTGACTCTGCACAGTAGTTATAGTTGAAGATCCAGGTCTCCTTTCTACCTACCTTGTCTAACATGTCTCACCCTACTGCTATGCTCTACATGGTCCTCTAGCCTTAGCCGCTAGGATGATATTGGTGGAATGTCCCTTATCTTTTCGCTAGGGACATCCACATACTGTACATATAAATGTGCTTCAGTGTTTCTACCCTTATTTTTATGCTAGGGTAGAACACAATAACTTTTGTATATTTTGTATATATATTAATCTAGTTTTAGTGAATCTTGAATATTTGTTTTGATACCATTATACTAAGCTATGCTTTGCCCTTTATTATATTAAGCTAGTTTTAAGTACCTTTATATTATAAGTTTTTGTATCATAACTTTTGATTCACTTATATTATACTCTAATTTTATTTTATTGTTTCATTAAGACTCTCCATTGTCATCTTGTGCTGTTTCTCTATTACTATTTCACAGGGTGACACGAACTGAGCCCAGAAAAGGGATTTTGACGTAGGAAAAATCTATTTCTGGGCGATGGGTTCGTGTCGCCCTGTGAAACCCACCCCTTTTTTACCCACCCTGCAGCCCAAGATGGACATCTTTAGAAAAGGATGACCACTAGAGGCGCTGCACTCCGCTTGGCGTGGGTATTAGTAGTAGTAGCGGGCGCATCCTCCTTTAGGATCGGCTCTCTCAGGTGGGGGATTTTGATGTGGGAAGTTCTAAATGGCAAAAGGTTCGTGGTAGTGGTCTCACTCGCCCCTGTTACCATACCGACACTTCTTTTATAGAATGAGCGAGTCAGTTATACTGACATCTTCTTGATTTTATTTTTTCTCTGGTATTTATTACGTTATTTACCCTAGAAATAATGAACTTAAGGATTATTTCACAGGGCGACACGAACTCATCACCCAGAAATAGATTTTTCCTACGTCAAAATCCCTTTTTTATTGCAGTTTTCACAAAAAAAAACCCAAATATTGATTATTTTGTATTTTTGGAGTCATATTTCTTCCGTCAGATCAATGTTGTAAGTGTTGTAACCATGGAACATGCATCATAAACCTAGAAATAATTTCTGATGAATATAATTGAAAAGCATTGTAACCTCAGAACATTGTAAGCTGAACCCATTGTAAGATATTTCCATGAACTTTGGTAATGAAATCAATAAGCGAAGAAGGAAACTCTTGGAGCTAACGATCCTAAATCATTGGCATCGAAGTGTACTAGCAAAAAATAACAGTTTGCCTTTTTTCACGCACATTAAAATCATTGTTCCACATTATACACTAACAAAATTTTTCATTGAAACTTAAAAAATTTTACACTTAGATTCCAACTTATATGTTTCCATACACCTCGGTAATGAAATTAATAAGCGAAGAACAATTTTCTTGGAGAGCTCGCCTAACGATCATAAATCATAAGAAACACCAACATATGCTGGCGAAATAAGGTGATTATGGCTTTCATGCACAAAAAATCATTGCTCCAAAGTTTAAACAAGAAAAAAAATTAACTGGAACTAAAAATTATGCACTTCACTGAATCAATAAGTAAAGAATGGACTTCTTTGAGCTCTGGTTGCTTGATGGACCAGAAAAGGAATGGTGTCTTGGTTAGATTTTGGTCGTATGTAAACAATATGACAGTGCATATGCATATAACCACATCTTGTTTCGACGTAGTAGGTAAACTGGATATTAGCGTTCACTGAGGATAATAGAAAGTGCCCTCATATCCTGAGTCCTTTTATACTCTATCACATGTTATAATGTCTGTCATTACGACAGAACACCTGGCCATAAGACCAGCTAAGAGAATTCTTTGACATTAGTCTGATCACCATGGAGCTCTGGTTAGACCATGGAAAGGATAATCCTTGAGGACGAGACCGCACATACGCTATAAAAAAACTACTTCTCTCCCCTATATAGATTCCGGAGGGACCCCTTTATAGTGCTCAAGAGACCTCCTTATAGGGAACCCTGTTGGTAGCTGAGCTCCTTAGCTGTTTTTTTTTCACCCATTATAGATGCGGTGCTCAGAAGTGATACATACTATTAAAATATGAAAATAAGGAATTACAGTGGTCTCCCCGTATCTGCGGGGGATGTGTTCCAGACACCCCTGCTAATAGCTAGAAACCGCGAATAGTTGGAACCCCTATAAAAGTGCTGAAAACAGCCTATTTTGTTGGGTAAAACTCAAGAAAAAAGCACTAAAAATTTTTATCCCTGGCTTTTTTAATAGTTTTATTGCAAAAAGTGCATTTTATGATGAAATTGTAAAAAAAAACCCCAGGAATTTGTGGATATTTCTCATAGAACAATACTGCGAATAGGCGAATTTCCCACAAATAATGGGTAGATATGGTCCAGAGAGAAATCTGCGAATGAGCAAGTCCGCGAATCTGGAGAATGCGAATACATGGGGCCCACTGTATAAACATATTTGGAGCAGGTCTTTGGTGTTTGAAAGATGAAAATTCATAGTTATTAGTGTTTTTAGAGGGGGTATCAAGTATTCACCGATTTTAGCTATTCACAGGGGCTTTTGGTCCCTATCCCCCGCGAATACTGGTGGTTGACTGTAGTCTCAAGATTTCCCAAATATACTGGTCATTATAGTTTATTAAAAGTAAGCAGCTTGTAAACTGTATTTTCAGTTAATATTTACATGAAACTCATTCTTATTATCCTGAGGTGACTTATGGTCAAGACTACAATATGTACTGTATGGTAAAAAGTAAAGTGGAACAAATAACAAACTTTGGAGTTACAGGCGTTGTCACTTCTTTTCCAGCAAAAGATTCCATGACAAAATTTTTAAATTCTTTCTTCTGTTCTTCTTTCAAAACTGATATAGTTGACGACCACTGCTCCTCCATCAGCTGAGAATCTCTTGTATGTCTTTGAGAAAGATTAGTCACATCTGCATCAGTTAAATGAACACCCACAGCATCTAATGCTTTGTTTACTTCTTCCTTTTGTCTGTTGATAAATAAAAATGAAAACTATTTAGCATAACAAAGGTCTATTGCCTGTTAAAAACATTTGGAAAAATGCCAATTGCAGAGAGACAAATAAAATATTAAATATAATTCTGCAGAACTACTATTAATCTGTATGTTATAAACACAACTGTCTTAAAGTGAAAATTGCTGACTCATATAAATCATACCTGTCCATCATTTCCTCAACAGCAACTTCTCTCTGAGCGACGAGAGAGCTCATTGCACCTGCATAAGAGTGTTCAATGCCAAGTAAATTCACAGCTGTTGGTGAATGTACTAAACTGTGGTACATGGTTGCAAACATTTCATTCTCACATCCTTCATCTTCCTGCTGTTTACTCACCTTGTGAAGTTAGAAGTAAAAATATCAATTAGCAACTCTACAGCGACACCCTGAAACATTCACATCCCTGTCTACTAAGATAAATGGAAAGGCACTGTATATTTTAGAATTGTGAAAAAAGAAAATTTCCACTGTGACCAAGCAACTTAGAAAGGAAACATTTACATCTAAAACTTTTAAATATAAAGAAATCCAACAGTAATAAAAACTTGTAGGAAAACATTTCAAGGGACTAGATGGTTGACACCAAGCTTGGCAATGGATGACTTTGTACCTTGCAATCAGTTGAATGTGTTTTTATGTTGATTAATAAAAACATTAAAATGATTTAATTAGTACTAAATTAAAACATCACACACTCAAAATATACCTATGGAGGTGACCAGTTGGTCTTGAAACTGCTGTGTACTTTCAATAAACTTGTTAAATCATAACAGTATTCTTACTTATCCTTGTAGCAAGCTACAAGGATAAGTTATATCTATATTTGGACTTGAACTGCTTTTGTTTCAGAATCTCCTATAAAAGCTATTCGACATTATGAAGTCTTCATCTGGAAATTTTCGCATATTTTTTGTCTCATTCTGTTCTCTTTAGTTTTTCTCACAGCCAATTATTCCCCATTACAGTCCAATTATTTCAAACTTAGGACATGCCTAAAAACATGATAAAGGTAAAGCTGCCTGATTTATCTACCAATATAATAATCTAAAGTACGCATAACCTTAATATTGTTTTTCTCCTCTAAGATGTTGTGATGGCAGTTTTAATAGCCAAAAATCAATCAATCAATGTCATCTCCTATCTCTGTTTGTAGTATATGTTCATGAATAAAGGTATAATGCCTAGTGGATGACTCCTTTATATTATGCAAGAAAACATCCAAATATTTTCATTTCCTAAAAACATGGGCCTCTTAATTTCAGCATATATAACATCTGATTACATAATCAAGGAAAGAGATAGACTGGTTAAAAGTCAATGAGACCATTGACAAGAAAGCCTCATTTCTACTTGACATTAAAATCCCACTAACAGCCTCAAATATAAAATATATTACAGACAATAGTGTAGCCAGGGGGCAGGGCACGTGGCCCCTTTAAAGTCTGAGTTACTAGATGACAAATCTAGGAAAAAGACAGAGAGAGCAAGATCATAGGAAAAAGGGCAAAAGATTAACAGGGTAAACCTATAGTGCGTTTACTTTTCTAAGATCGCTGTGGTGTGGCTTGTACACATATCATACGTTGCCAATTTTCATGTTATGGTAATCATATTAGCTTCATGGAGTCTATTGAAATAGTTTTCATTTCTTGAAATGTGATTTTTTGTTTGCATCAGATATTTTGAATATTTTTCCGCGGCAATGCCAGATCTGAGTTCAGGGGACCTAAGGTTTTTAAGAGGATTTAAAAGGTCATGGTCAATATCATTATAGGATACTCGCACTCAATCACCCACTGTGAAAAGTATGGTCAGCCCAGCCCAAGTGACTCCCGTAAATGTCTTCACCCACCACCTGAGGCCAAGGAAATAGTCTATAATTTCCTGAAATACTTCATTTTATAAAAACATCTTGAAGGTCCTGTAACTTATGTTTTGAAGGCTATCCAGAGAACATCTGAAGCAACAAAAGTGTCAGAAATGACTACGTATTTGTAGACTTAAGAAGCAAGAGAGACGGGAAATATAGTGGAATCTCCAGTGTTTCAAAAAAGAAGAGAAATTGAGTCCTGTGACTGACTTGGATGATTTTGATAAAAAGGATTTTGACGTAGGAAAAATCTATTTCTGGGCGATTGGTTCGTGTCGCCCAGCAAAATAATCCTTTAGTTCATTATTTCTTAGGTAAATGATCTAACAAATACCAGAGAATAAACAAAATAAAGAAGAGGTCAGTATAACTGACTCGCTCACCCAAATAAAAGAAGGGCGTCAGTATGAACACTAGGGCGAGTGAGACCACTACCACGAACTTCTTGTCATTTAGAAATTTCCCACAACAAAATCCCTCATGGAGAGAGCCGACCCACAGAACGGGGCAGCAACTACTACTACTACAACCCACGCTAAGGTGACTGCTGTGCCTCTGGTGGCCATCCTGAAGTTAGCAATCAATCTTGAGCGAAGGGTTGGGAAGAGGTGGGATTTCGCTAGGCGACACGAACCAATCGCCCAGAAATAGATTTTTCCTACGTCAAAAACCTTTTTCTGGGCTCAGTTCGTGTCGCTGCGCGAAATAATACCAGAGAATTAGCACAAGATTGAAAATAAAGAGGGTCTCAATAAAACTAAAATTTAAGTACATACTATAATTGTATCAAAGTATTCATACAACTTGTTCAGACAATTCTGAATAAAGAACAATAACTAAAAGTAACTTATAACTATAATTATTTACAAAATATTTACATAAGTTACAGGTATGAATATGAAAATTAACATATGTGTGAATATCTTAACCTAAAAAACACACTGAGTTTTATAGATACCAATATAAAAGACAATAAACCATTGATAATGGGGGTGTGGAACCCTAGCATAAAAATAAGGGGACCACACTCTAATGTTAATATATACAACCAATTGTGGGTGACCTCGCATAAAAATAGGGACTAGACAATCATAAGAGCAGCTAAGACTCAAGGCAAGTGTAGAGTAACATGGTAGGTTAGACAAACTGTTGGCTGAGGTAGGTAGAAAGGAGATCTGGATCTTCAACTAAACTACTGGGCAGAGTCAGGGGAAACTATGTTACCCGCTGCAACTGCTGAAAATTTCAGAGATTCCAAAGACTTCAAGTAGTGACGTTTAAATACTGTCGGCGATTTCCATGCAGTATATTTTTTCAAATCATCAAAGTTCATATGTTGAAAGTAATTTATTGAGGTGGCCACTGCTCTGACATCGTGTGCCTTAGGGAAGGATTCAGGGTTAGCTTGTTTAATAAAGTATAGGATCTGTTGCCTAATACCTTTAATTGATAAGGTACCACCTTTTTCTCTCCTAAAGAGGGGACCCGAAGAGGGGGAGGATGTCCTAGACAGAAAGGCTCGTAAGGTCGTCACTGGACAAAGAGAAAGGTCTTGGGGAAGGGGTATGACTTTCCATGGTTCCCACCTCAACAAAGGATCCTCATTTTTTGCTAAAAAGCTGTGATCCGGAGAAAGCAGAACTTCTCCTGAAGGGAGAAATTCTACGACCCGCATCTCTGGATAGCGCCGACAGTTCTGAAATTCTAGCTCCTGAAGCCAAGCTTAATAAAAATAATGTTTTTCTTAAGAGCATTATAAATGAACATGTCGTATTATCTTTGTAATCTGAAGTCAGTTTTAGAAGCATCATTTAGGAAACCATGACACTGAAGTAGGCCTTACTGAAGGTCTAGTCTAGCACAAGCCTTGGAATAGACGAAAGTAAGAGTCTGTTAAGTCTATATTAAAACCCAACTGAAAGATCTTCTTCAAGGCTGACTTGTTTGTCGTAATAGTGCTAGCTGCGAACCCTTTTTCAAATAAGGATCTGAAAAAGGATATAGCTGAGTTGATTGTCATGATTTTAATGTCCGATTCCCTCAGGAAAGATGCCAACTTTTTAACTGCAGCGTCATACTGCCTCAAAGTTGAATCCCTTTTATCTATTTCCAAGAAGAGGATATTTTGTGGATCTACATCTGCATCCCTCTTGGCCGCAAACTTCATGAAGTCCATAAAGTTAGGGCTTTGAGAATTCCTGAGGAAGCGAACACAGTCTTCATTTGTACCGACTGGGAGAGTCTGGGATCGGGAATTCAAAGGGGGTGAAGACCCAATTCCAGCAGCAGGGGGTACCAGTTGCTCTTCGGCCAGTCCGGAGCTACTAGAGCTATTTGACCCTTGAAAGTCCTGAGTTTGTTCAGCAGTTTCAGGAGGAGATTCACCGGAGGAAAGACATAAATCTTTTCCCAGTTGTTCCAGTCTATGGACAGAGCGTCTGTAGCATAGGCCAGAGGGTCCAGGTTGGGAGCCACATAACAAGGAAGTTTGTGGTTCGCTTGAGATGCAAACAGATCTACTTGCAGGCCTGGTACCCTCCGGAGTATCCATTTGAACGAACTGTTATCCAGCGACCATTCCAACTCCAGTGGAACTGAACGGGATAGAGCATCTGCTATGACATTTCTCACTCCGGCCAGATGGGTGGAGGAGAGGTGCCAACCGAACTTGTCCGCCAGGGAAAAGATGGCTACCATGACATGATTCAGGTGTCTTGACTTGGAGCCTCCCTTGTTTATGCAGTGAACTACCATATGAAGCTGGCGGAATTGGGGTGACCATGTTCCTTGAACTTTCTTGAACTGAGAATATCCTCCCCAGCCGCTTAATGAAGCGTCTGTGTGGATAGTGATTCCCGGAGGGGGAAACTGAAGAGGTACTGACATGGACAGGTTCTTCAATTTTGTCCAAGGGCGTAGACGATTCCGGAGAATCTGCGGTATTGCTGACAACTTGTCCCTCGATCTGACATTTGCTCGTGAGCGCCAGATCCTGGTTAAGTCTTTCAGTTTGCTTTCATCAAGATGTTTGTCACTGAGGCAAACTGAAGGGAACCTAGGATTCCTTCCTGGTTTCTCCTTGAAGCATATTTGTACCTTAGAAATTGCTTCACTGACTTCACTATTTCTTTCCTCTTGGCTAGTGGAATCGACAGAGTGTGAGAAGATAGATTCCATTGAATGCCCAGCCATTGAAAGCTGGACTCCGGAGTGAGTCTTGACTTTGTCCTGTTTATCTGGAACCCCAGATATTCCAGGAACTGAATGACCTTCTTTGTGGCTTTGTGGCATTCCTCGACTGTTGGTGCCAAAATCAACCAGTCGTCGAGGTACGCTACTACCATTATCCCTTGAGACCTTAGTTGTTGAACAACTACTTCTGCCAATTTCGTGAAAATTCTGGGTGCTACATTCAGACCGAAGGGAACTACCTTGAAGGAGAATGCTTGGTCTCCCAGCTTGAAGCCCAGGTAAGGGCGAAAGTGTCTTGCAATAGGGATATGATAGTATGCGTCTGTAAGATCGATAGAGGTGGTGACGGCCCCACGGGGAAGTAAGGTCCGCACCTGCGAGATAGTCAGCATTTTGAACTTGTCGCAGCGAATGGCCAAGTTTAACTGGGACAAGTCTAAGATTACCCTTCTTTTTAATGAGCCTTTCTTTGGCACGCTGAATAAGCGACCTTGAAACTTTAATCGTTTGACTCTCGCTATTGCTCCTTTCTGAAGGAGCTCCTCTGCATACTCCGTCAATTCCTTCGATGGAAGTTGAAGGAACGGTCTGGGTGGAGGGGGGCCTCCGATCCAACTCCAACCCAGGCCTTTCGACACAATACTTTGTGCCCATTTGCTGAATCCCCACCGATGCTGGAAGAGAAACAGCCTCCCTCCTACCTTGGAGAGCTCACTGCTGCTGAGTTGAGTGACCTCCGCGGCCTCCACGGAAGTGCTTTCCCCTATTAAGCGACCTTCCTGATCCTCTCTGACGAAAGGATCCCCTAGCCCTACCTCCCCTGGCGAACCGGTCAAAGTGTTGGAAGGCTTGGCCCTCGAACACCTGGTTAAAGGCCGGGGAGACAGCATAGGAAGTGGAAGGCTGAGCCTGAGGGGAAATCAGGTAGATTGGTTGAGCTGGTGTCTTCGACGTAGAAGGCTGGCCTGGCTGAACGACCGGGACAGCTGAGACCGCCTGGCTGAAGTGTTGAGGCTTCTTCTGGTAAGGCTGAAACCGTTTGGTCTTTTTCAGCTTCTTGCCTGCAGAAGACTGGTCTTGGCGCCTCTTAGCAGAGAGGCCCCAACGATCCTTGAGGCTCTGGTTGAGCCTCGTCGCCTCGCTTTGGACCTCCCTAACCATTGCTTCAGGGAAGAGGTCTGCCCCCCAGATGTTGGAAGAAAGCAGCTTATTCGGCTCATGCCGAATAGTTGCTTCCTGGAGGACATGTTTGCGGCAGTTGACCCTCGCCGTCACAAACTCGTACAAGTCCGATTGGACCGTACAAGTCTGCGATTTGGTCAACAATTTGAAGAGCGGCTCTGAAGCGTAAGATATAGCCGCTACCTCCGTCATTGCCATGGTGTTGATAGACCTGGCCAGCCTAGTTTTAGCCTCAAACTCTGCTTGGATGAGGCTATCAGGAAGTCTTGGGAGCTTCTCGCCGAACTGGTCCATCGCGCAGTCCGGCTTGAGCTTGCCTACCGAAAAAGTATTCAGCAGGTCCTCCCACAAATCTCCAAGCGAAGGGAGCAAAGGTGATGTGGGATCTGCTTCCCTTAACTGAGGCAAGGGCTCTCCCTTTAAGCCAGCTGGGATGGTAACGCTGGCGATCTTAGTTAGAAAAGGGAGAGGAGTCTCTTCCTCCATCGTAAAGATGGTGAAAGGACTCTTAAATGCCTGGATTCTGGTGTTGGAGCAGTCCATCTCATCCAGACACCGGAGCCACTCTCTTTGGGCCTGGTCCCTGGAGTACAGCTCTGTCTCCCTAGGGACCTTATCCTCCCTGTTCATAGCTGCCTCCGTCAGCCTGGCGTAGCCAATGAACGGAGGCTGAAGATTCTCTGGGTAAAACTCGAAGTCTTCAATCCTTCGAGTACCACACTCCGGAATGGAAATGAACCCGTCCTGGAAAGGGGCGTAGGAAGCCACTCTCCAGGGGTTGTTCATCGAGAAAGGAGGAAGAGAATCATGGGGAGGAAGTTGGAGCAGGCCGGCGCCAGGTGCCGGGGAGGCAGCTTGAGGAGCCTGATTAAAGCCGGACATTAGGTTCTTTTGAGTGGCAATCCTGTCCGAAAGTTGCGAGAACATCTGCTCCATACTTGTCCTCAAGGAGCCTACCAAATCTCCCATCTGCTGCATCATCCCGACGTAAAAAGCGTTGGGATCGAAGCTAGGGGTAGATGTAGAAGTGGATGGGTAACTCGCTAGAGGTACCGAAGGGGAAGGAGAGACCACTGACTCCGCCGGAGTACGGGGCCTCTCCTTGGAGGACTTGCTCTTAGAAGTTCTAGAGCTCGAAGCAGATGATTTACCCTTCTCTGCTCCGGGGTTAGAAGCCGGAGACTTACGAGATGACGACGCCGAAGAAGTCTTTTCAGACGACAACGTCTTTGTCAGGGTTTTCTGTGCCCTGTGACTCTTCACTTTAGGGACCACAGAAGCGCTACGCGTAGCATACGAGAGCTCAGCTCCCGTAAAGCCTAGGAAGGAAGCAGGGGAAACAGCAGGGGAAGAAGATCCAGTGGCGCCCAAGGGAAGCCCTTGAGCGTCCAACGTACCTACCTCGACCAACAGGTCGTCTACACCTACCATTGGTTCTACATTTAGATCTAGTGTGGTGACTTCCGCTGAGATGTCCTGGCCTGGTTCCTTCATACACGCGGCGACCTGCCGCTGGATCGTCGTCATCGTTGGAGTTGCCTCCGCCGGGTCGACATACCCCGTCGACTTGCCACCGGGGAACAGCAGGACAGCCATCCTCTTCTCCAGGATGTAGGGCTGTCCCTTGGCGGCGTTCTTGCCGAAGCCGCCGACCCAAGCCCTCAAGGTTGCAAGGGCGGTCTCTCTAACCGCGGCAGCCTGGAAGAGAGGGTGTCTGTTAGATTTTAGTTTAAAGTTGAGGGTCAACCTTAGACTAAAACAGCCTTAAGACTAGACATTACCGGCATATATTCACAATAATATGGGGAACTTAAGCTTAAAAAGTATGTTTCAAAACTTAAGCTTAAGATATAATTCAGAATTTATATCGTATGTATATACTGATGGAAATACTTACCCCGTCCAAAAACTGACTCACAAGATCATAGCAGATCATACACGTTTCGTGGAACCAGACCTGCAGATTCCCGTGAGGAGTCGCACACGAAGCATGAGACCTGCAGACTTCATGCCCACAGGGGTCCTGGAGTACGGCGTTGCACCCCGGGTGCTCACAGTTGGTAGTCTGTAAGTGGAAGGATACATGAGTATCGACATAACACTCACAGGGCTACTCTAGTACTCCGTTGCATGCCGGAGAATGGAAAATTTTTGGGCATAATCCCTCCCCTACTGCCTTAATAGGCGTAAATGAAGGCTCCGGTGTATGCCGGAGAAGGAAAACAGAGGGCAAGGGAGGGACCCAGCTTAAGATAACTTATAAATAACTTATAATTAACTTAAGCATAAAATAGTAACAAAATTTCGGAGGACAATTCCGAATCGCGGTGCTGTCCGACTCCGCCAGCTACGCCGGAGAGACGGGATGGTGAAAAGCAAAAGTGACCAAATGGAACGCATACACTCCGCCAGTAGGCGGGGCTACCATAGCTCCCTCCCCCGTAATCGATGGAACTCCAGGAAAGAGAACAGAGATCCGACATCACGGGGAAGAAAGCGAGGATGGGCGAAACAGTACTCAAGCATACAGCGGAGCGCCGGAGCAACAAAGGCGGGGGTGGGGAGGCCAACCCCCCCGACTTCGCCAACAGCGAAGCAAGCCGTGAAGCAGGGAGACAAGGTCACTCCCAGCCAAGTGTCTGTCCAGACTCCCCTACTCCCTCCGCGTAGGGAGAGAGGGAGACGGGCCCGGATGGAGCGAGCAAGGACAGACCTCCCTCCCCCCAACTCTATGGGAGAGCGGGGGGAGGGCAAGGCGACTGGGACGGGCGTCTGGCTGTACCGCGATCACCGGGTGACCACGGTACGATAACACAAAATAAATAACGAAATCGATAGCCTAGGCTAATACAACCAAACTGATCAGAAAGATGCAACAAACGTGATGCAACAAAACTGATAATAAGGAAGCAACAAAACTGATGAGGACCATGGGACCATAAAACCTAGGCTAAGAGAACGGACCAGACGCCCTAGGCTAATCAAAATAATAAATAAAATATAAGTAGGGGAAATAAAATATAGAAAGAGAAAAAATCCAGGAGTGTACGACTAACCCAAAAGAAAGTCTACCACTCAAAGCTAGCCTGGGCCGATACGAAGAGCGATGGCTAGGGTCTGGATAGAAAATATAATGCGTACGTAAGGTAGAGAGACATGCATGCATAACCTAAAACCAATGCAGGCTAATCCCCTAACGATATAATAATAATAAAGGCTAGAGACGCACGGTAAAATAAGGGAAAAGTTCCAGGTATGGGAGACCGAGAACCAACCCGCCATGAGGCAGAACAATGCCGCCATGCTTCCGACCGGGAACCTGTATTTATACCTAACGATGGCAGAACGTTCCATGATGGCGAGAAAATGCGTAAATAAGCACAAAAACACAAGAGCAAGGGAAACGCGTGCGTCTTGTAGCCTTCTAACGAAAAGGATGGCCACCAGAGGCGCGGCAGTCACCTTAGCGTGGGTTGTAGTAGTAGTAGTTGCTGCCCCGTTCTGTGGGTCGGCTCTCTCCTTGAGGGATTTTGTTGTGGGAAATTTCTAAATGACAAGAAGTTCGTGGTAGTGGTCTCACTCGCCCTAGTGTTCATACCGACGCCCTTCTTTTATTTGGGTGAGCGAGTCAGTTATACTGACCTCTTCTTTATTTTGTTTATTCTCTGGTATTTGTTAGATCATTTACCTAAGAAATAATGAACTAAAGGATTATTTCGCGCAGCGACACGAACTGAGCCCAGAAAATTTTTTTTTAAAGTGTAACAGGAGGAAAACCTTGCAGCTGCATTATGAATCAATTATTAGAAGAGGATGGAAAGTAAGATGGAAGAAAAATAATATGAACAGAGGTACAGTAAATGGAATGGAAAGAGGTTGCAGCTAGGGGCTGCAGAGACACTGCAAAGAACCTTAAGTAATACCTACAGTGCACAGCATGAGGTGAACTGACAGCACTAAGCCTACAGGGTATTATTATTATCATCATTTGACTATCACAGTCATCCTATTCAACTGGGTAGTTTTTATAGTGTGGGGTTCTGGGTTGCATCTCGCCTCCTTAAAAGTCCATCACTTTACTCACTATGTGTGCTGTTTCTAGGAGCACACTCTTCTGCATGAGTCCTGCAACTACTTTGGCATCTAATTTTTCCATGTTCCTTTTCAGGTCTCTTGGGATTGTGCCTATTTCAGGTCTCTTGGGATTGTGCCTAGTGTTCCTATGATTATGGGTACATTTTCCACTGGCATATCCCATATCCTTCTTATTTCTATTTTCTGATCTTCATACTTATCAATCTTTTCTCTTTCTTTCTCTTCTACCCTGGTGTCTCATGGTATTGCGACATAAATGAGTCATAGTTTCTTTTTGATTTTGTCAATTAATGTCACATCTGGTCTATTGGCACATATCACCCTATTTGTTCTGACACCATAGTCCCAGAGGATTTTTGCTTGTTTGTTTTCTATCACTCCCACTGGTTGGTGTTCGTACCACTTATTACTGCGAGCTAGCTGGTATTTCTTGCACAGGCTCCAGTACAAAGCTTTTGCTACTGAATCATGCCTATTTTTGTACTGGTTTTGTGCAAGTGCCGGACATTCACTTGCTATGTGGTTTATGGTCTAATTTTTCATATTACACTTCCTGCATATGGGTAAGATGTTCTTCCCATCTATCATTCTTTGGACACATCTGATTCTTAGGGCCTGGTCTTGTGGCGCAGTTTATTAATACTCCAAGCTACAACCCTACTTGGAAAAAGACCCCAGTAAAGAAAGCAGTCCAGAAAAGGGAACTGAGAAGAATAAACCAAAAAAGAGAAATTATAAAAAATATGATAACAGTAAACTACACATTGAGACTCAAGTCTGCCTCCTCAACTGAAAACTTTGGCAACAAGTTTAACATTTAAACTTGTCCAGTAGATACTTGATATTCAAAATTCACTGAAGTATGTGGTATGTTCTTTTAATATTTCTTAATATGTGCTTACAAATTCCAAGCAGTATCATTCTTCAATGCATGATAACGTACATTCTCATATGATGTAATATAACAATTTGTCGAAAATTGTATTTTTCCTAACTATACAAACCCGAGGTCCTATAACAATAGGAAGGTACTTAGCGGCAGCTGAACCGGTCGTAAGCTTCGAGCAAGGGGGTTTGGTAGTTTACTTGTCCGGCAGTTGGCAGTCAGTCCGACTGCGAGGAGAGGAGTCACTTTGCTTTAGGCCCAGGAAACGCAGAGTGAGGGGTGGCATGAGGTGGGACTATGTGTAAAGGACCTCAGGTTTGTATAGTTAGGAAAAATACAATTTTTGACAAATTGTTATTTGTTCCGATACTTATACAAACCCTCGGTCCTTTAACAATAGGAAGACTCACTTCTTGGTGGGTGGAATCTGAGTCTTATGAACAGACTGGTGTTCATCCTACCTTGGATTCCCTTCCTGGTCGTAAGAGCAGAGGGAGGGATCCTAGCCTCTGCCCAGCTGATCGGGGTGTGCACCGCAGGATCAGTGGTCAGACTTCTGGACCAGATTTATAAGAGGGAGGCAAGCGTACCTCTCATAAATAGCAAAAAGCAAGAACTAGTTCCTACTTCAAGAGCCAAAATGAAGTCATGGGTTTGTATCTTGTTGGCTTCCACTCCCCCCCCCTTGTTGGGGAGTGGTGGATAAACACTCCTATCCCTACTGAAAGGGATAGGATGGAGCTTGGTTGTGTAACTTACCTGCATCGGCCTCCTGTTCAGCGTAGTGATGACCGCGGCCCTCTGCCCACAGGTAGAGGAGAAGAATGAAGGAGGAAGAGAAGCCAGTCACACTCTCTTTCACTCATCCATTCATGCAGTCACACAAGGATGCGATGCTGTTCTGTACCTCGGGTGCTGGGTAGACTACACAACTTGTTGAGCAGCCACCACGGGTCCCAAGGAAAAAGTGTCCAAGGACCTGTGGGTAATATCCCGAAGGTAGAATGAAGTGAAGGTGGTCTGGTTGGCCCAAACCCCTGCCTTCAGTACCTGCGCCAGGGAGAAGTTCTTGCGGAACTCAAGGGTTGGACCAATACCTCTGACTTCATGGGCTCTCGGACGAAGGGTACAGGTGTCGTCACTACCAGCCGTGTCGTACGCCCTCCTGATCACCTCAGCCAGAAAGAAAGAGTATTCTTGGACACTTCTTTCTTGGTAACCCCGGTGCTAACAAAGAGGCGTCGACACTCAGGCCTGAGGTGCCGAGTTCTCTTCAGATAGCGCCGTAGCGCCCTCACAGGACAAAGCAGCATCTCATCCGCATCATTATCGGTGAATTTCTTCAGGGAAGGGATCATGAAAGACTCGAACCGGTCATCAGGGACCGAAGGATTCTGAGTCTTCGCTATGAAGTTTGGGACGAAATCGAGCATCACGGATCCCCATCCCCTGGAATGCTTGACGTCAAAGGAAAGACCATGAAGTTCCCCTACTCTTTTCGCCGATGCCAGGGCCAGCAGGAAGAGGGTCTTGAGGGTCAGCTCCCTGACTGACGACTCTCGGAGTGGCTCGAAGGGTCTGCGAGTCAAACTCCTAAGGACGAGAGTCACATCCCACCCCGGGGGCCTGAGTTCCCTAGGTGGGCAAGACCTCTCGAAGCTCTTCATCAGGAGGGAGATCTCGAAAGAGGAGGAGGAGATATCAACACCTCGCAGTTTAAGGACTAGGGCCAGGGTTGCTCTGTATCCTTTACCTGCAGAGACGGAGAGGAGCTTCTCTCGGCGAAGGAAGACGAGGAAATCCGCTACCTACTGAATAGTGGCTCTGAGAGGAGAGAGACCCCGTCACGACACCAACAACAGAAGACGGACCACTTCCCCTGGTATACAGCTGCAGAGGACTGTCTGAGGTATCCAGCCATCTCTGTTGCTGTGCTGCGAGAAAAGCCTCTCGCTCGCAAGAGATGGTGGATAACAGCCAGCTGTCAAGACACAGGGACTCGACGGACCGGTGGTACCGTTCTACATGTGGCTAGCACAGGAGGTTGTGCCAGGGGGGAATCTCCCTCGGTGCTTCGGCGAGCAGAGCCAGCAGGTCCGAGTACCAAACGGCTTGAGGCCGTTTGGGTGCAACCAGGATCATCCGAAGATTCACGGTGATCAGTGCCCCGCTGATCACTTTGCAAATCAGACAGAACGGGGGAAAGGCGTAAACGAAGAAGTTGTCCCACAGGTATTGGAGAGCGTCCTCTGCAGCTGCCCATGGGTCCGGCACAACCAAGTAGAACACCTGGAGTTTTCTGTTGTGCCGGGTGGCGGACAGATCCACGACTGGACGCCCCCACAGGTTGAAGAGCCTTTCCGCCACATCTGGGTGAAGGGACCACTCGGTTCCTATCACCTGATCCCGACGGCTGAGCTTGTTGGCTACCACATTCCTCTTGCCTGGAATGTAGCAGGCTGACAGCTCTACTGAGTGCACCACAGCCCACTCGTGCACCTGCAACGTCAACTGGTGCAGCGGAAGGGACACTAGGCCCCCCTGCTTGTTGACGTACGCCACTACCGTGGTGTTGTCGCTCATCAACACCACTGAGTGTCCTACCAGACGATCCTGGAACTCTTGGAGTACAAGGAACGCTGCCTTGAGCTCCAGGATGTTGATGTGAAGGTGCTTGTCATGATGATCCCACACACCCGCAGCCAGCAACTCCTCCAGGTGTGCGCCCCATCCCTCGGTCAATGCGTCTGAGAAGAGCAGCATCTCCGGGGGAGGAGTGCGAAGAGGCACTCCTCTTACAAGGTTCCCGTCGTCCAGCCACCAGGCTAGGTCCTGCCTCACCTCCTCTGTGAGGGACACAGGGAAGAAAGGAGGGTCCCTTGCCTGTGACCAACACTCCTTTAGTCTCCACTGAAGAGACTGCAGGTGAAGACGCCCATGAGGGACTAGCTTCTCGAGAGACGACAGGTGGCCGATCACGACTTGCCATTGCTGAGCTGGTTGCTCCTGAAGGGACAAGAACTGTTCTGCTGCCTCCCTGAACCTGCTGATCCGCGAATCTGCGGGGAAGACTCGCCCTGCTACCGTGTCGATCAGCATGCCCAGGTACTTCATCCTCTGCTTGGGTTCGAGATCTGACTTCTTGTAATTCACTACGATTTCCAGATCGCGGCAGAATTCGAGGAGTCGACCCCTGTCTTGCAGCAGCTGCGAGAGGGAGCTCGCCAGGACTAACCAATCGTCGAGATACCTCAGCAGACGTATCCCTACCGAGTGGGCCCAAGCCGACACCAGCGTGAACACTCGCGTGAACACCTGTGGGGTGGTTGAGAAACCGAAACAAAGTGCCCTGAATTGGTACACTGTCCCGTCGAGGATGAAGCGGAGGTACTTCCTGGAGGATTGATGGATGGGTATCTGCAAATAAGATCCACAGAAAGCATGAAGTCGTTATCTATGATGGAATCGAGTACTGATCGTGCTGTTTCCATCGTGAACTGAGTCTGGCAAACGAACTGGTTCAAGGGAAAGAGATCTATTACTGGGCGCCAGCCCCCCAAGGTTTTCTCCACCAGGAAAAGTTGACTGTAGAAGCCCGGCGACTGATCCCATACGATCTCCACAGCACATTTGCTCAGCATGGCTTCTACTTCCTGCCAAAGCGCTACGTCCTTGGTCGAACCCGGAACGTACGTTTGCAGTTGGACCGGGTTGGAGGTGAGGGGTGGCCGAAACTTGAAGGGTAGTAGATATCCCTCCCAAAGGACGTTTACTATCCAAGTCTCCGCTGCTAAGCGCTGCCACGTTGCCCAATGGCTCACCAGGCACCCCCAAACTTCCGGCAGCAGGTGAGGGGGAACGCCATCCCTAGTGTTTCCCTCCTCTCTTTGACTTCTTCTTCCCAGATCCCCACGAGAGAAGGACTGGGAGGAGGGCTGGTTAAGGTCACTCCTTACAGCAGAAGTCAAAGGCAGTCTTTCCTCTTGGCTTCAACGAGGAAATTATCTTAGCCGCAGAGGAAGCACTAGCTAAACTTTTGGGCTTAGCCGCAGTCGTCCGAGGTTGCCCAGCCACCTTCGAGACTGCCTGGTGGACAAGATGGTCACTATCGTCAGTGCGCCGTTGTTCCACCGCAGCGTCCACCATCTCTCTGAGGAAGAGAGAGGAGGAACTCCGCACCGGTCCGTTGTGAAGACCCAAGGCCGCCTCTCGCCCAGCCGCCCTGGTCACTCGGGTGGGGACAGCGTCCCTACTCCGGAGAACCAGGTTGGCCCACAGGGTAGACGTCTGGTGGGCCAGGTAGGAGATGGCCCTACCTCCAGAGTGGCACAGTCTCACGAAAGCTGGGTCCCCTTCAGGAGAAATGTTCCCTAAGGAGGCCGCGGCCTTCGACACTGTAAGGGACCACAGGTCAATCCATGAGACTGCTTGGAATGCTGCCATAGCGGTAGATTCCAAGGCGAGTGCCTCTTGCTGCGAGAACCAGAGGTTCTCCAACAGGAGCTGCTGCAGAGACACCCCGGGCTTAACTTGTTTGGGTGGCAGAGGGTCTTCCGAAGGCACGTAGAATCGCCTCTGTTGCAGTAGAGGTGAGGGAAGGAGCTTGGAAGACCTACCGGACCGAAGTGAACCCTCCTGACTGGAGACAAGAGCGTCCACCTGGCTCAGTACGCTGTCAGCCAAAGCCGATCGCGGCAGACCCACTGTCGTCCTGGGTTCCTTCTTAGGTCCCCAGAATGCCTCCAAACCTGATGTAGGCTCGGAAGGTGGGAGCGGTGATCCTTCCCCGAGGTCGTTGTGCTGACAAATCAGCGCAATAACCTCAGCGAACAACCTCTGGATCTCGGGAGTGACTGCATCCTGTGGAGTCGGACCATCAAGTCCCTCCAGTGAGAACGCCTCCTGAAATCCTCCTCCTTCCACAGGAGGAACCGCAACAGACCCCTCATGGTCTCCTCCTGCCACTTGCGCATACAATCTGGTTGGTCCTAGGACCGTGCCAGGTTCGTAGGGCGTCGTGGTGGGACCGCGAGGAGCGCGCTACTTGCGATCACTCCTGATCGCCTTGCTCTTCCTGGTGTAGCCCGAGGAAGTTAAAGGGATCGGAGAGGGAGACCTGACGCTCCCCCCGCACCCACCGGCAGAACCGGTGTGCTGAGGGGGCTGCAGGCGATCGCCAACCTGCGGTGGATATCAAGCTGCAGGCCTGGTCGAGCGGCTGGACCGAGAACAGCGGCAACGGTCCCGAGCGTCAGAAGAGTTGCTGCTGGTCCCCCTCTCCACCCGGTCCCGGTAGGAGCGGCGGTCAGGGGACCTGCAGAGTCTGCTGTTGCAGTGGGAGCAAGGCCTGTCCTCATGGCGCACCACGCTGCTTGGACCAGCCGAGGCTGGTTCAGGCGACCGAGGGGACCGCTTCCTAGCCTCAGCCCGCGGCCGGTCTGGGACCGTCGCGTCAGCCCTGGGTACCAGCGGATCACCGCAAGAGTGATTGCTGGTCTGGTGGGAGTCACCTGAGCGACCCCCGCCAGTCTTCCACCCCATGACCAGATCCTGGCGCCGAGCAGACTCGGTTGCCTGGGTCTTGGCTGCACGGTCATCAGTGGGTGACCGTACACTTGGTACCTCTCGCGAGTGAGAGGCCGAGATGGTACCTGGCGCCGAGGCAGAACCTCTGGCACCAGGCGAGGAGGTACCGGTGGTAGCCGGTGCTCCTCCGGTCCCTGTCTTCTTCTTCCTTGTGGAAGGAGAGACGGGCCCCGTTCCCGAAGGAACAGGAGGACCAGCAGAAGTCCCACCCGTCCCACCGGAGTGGGGCAGGCCCTTAGAAGTCTCAGCACAAGCCTCCTTAGGGGGGGAGGAGGCAACCTTCTTCTTGTTAGGCTGTGGGGCCTTAGAAGTCGAAGGGGAAGCGGCGGCAGACGACGACGACGAAGAAGACGATGAAGACAAAGACGACACCTTCCTCCTCTTCTTCTTCTTCCTCGTCAGCTTCTTCAGGACCACCTTCAGGTCTTCCATCCAGGACAGAGCCGGGGCAGTTGCCGAAGCAACAGGGCCTGACTGCACCTGTCCGGAAGGACCTGAGGTGGGAGCAGCAACACCACAGGCAGGAACGACGGCGGCAGGAACTGGTACTGGGGCTGGAGCAGCATCGTAGTCAGGAACAGGAGGCGGGGCGGTAACCAGCGGCATCCTCTGCACAGGAGGCAGGTCCAGAGGCGAGCTCTTGGGACACCGGAAGTCAGGGGCTGGAGCGAGAGCGACGAACCCAGGCGGCAGCGACACCGCGGACATCCTCACCTCCGGCAGCGGCGCCTGCACAGCAGCTGTCGGGGTCACCCAGCTACGTGCTGGATATAGACCAGGTGTGGTGGAGCAGCGTAGCCCAGCGTGGACACCGTCGTGGTAGTCGTTGTGGTCGGACCGTGGGTTACTGGCATGGCCTGTCTCGCCAGGTGACTCAGCAGCCCCTGAATTGTCGGTGTCCCTTGGAGCCCCAGCGAGTACCAGGCCCGTCCGAGAAAGTCCCCCATGGCAGCCAAACCTGAAGAAGGAAAAGTCGGGTGAGTCAGTGGGGGGTTTCCCCTCGCTCGGGGGGGGACAGTTCCCACCCCGAGCGAACGGACGACCCCAAATACAACTGGATGTCGGGGTACCTAGGGCCCCCCTCCACGCTCAACTGATCGAGAGAGGAGGAGTGAGATACCTCCCCCAAAAGGGGAAGGAGCCATACGAGGGAGCTGAGATGGGGGAAAGAAAGAAGGCGTGTCCGTAACCAAGGGAGTAACTGGAGATCCTTCCGATGACTCCTTGGCCGGCTTACGTAGCTTCTTTCTCCCCCCATAGCGCTCCCACTGCTCCTCCGACCAAGATACACATACATCACATGTATCGGTGCGAGAGCATTCTCGCCCTCGATACCGAGTACAAAATTCATGAGGGTCAACTTCAAAAGAGGACCAAAAGGCCCCACACTTATGGCCCTCCACACCAGGGCACAATCTGCGGCTGATGGGGGGCGAGGGGGTCTCTCCGGCTCTCGTGATTCCATTTCCATTACAATGAAGCACTGTATGAATATAAAAACACACACGTACTTACTTATATCCTTTGCACTAGCACACAGTAAAAGGAAAAGCAAAAAAGTCTTCACGCAGTGAAGCAAACCATGCATACGACAGAAGCGAGCAGAGAGGCGAGCAACACATCCATCCAACGCGAAGAAAGCAAAGTGACTCCTCTCCTCGCAGTTGGACTGACCGCCAACTGCCGGACAAGTAGTTAACTACTGAACCCCCTTGTTCAAAGCTTACGACCGGTTCAGCTCCCGCTAAGTACCTTCCTATTGTTAAAGGACCGAGGGTTTATATATGTAACGGAACAAACTGGGTTTTCTAACAACAAATTATGATTTTGGTGGCTGTTTTTTACTTATGTGTAGGCTATCAAAGTTTTCAGTTATAGGGAACAGAAAAACATATCTCTAATCAAATCCGCTCATTTTTGTAATGTGACACAACTATGAGACAAAGATTAAATGGCAATCTTGATTACCAGAAAGTCAGGGTCAGAATATAGATCATTTCTCTCTACTCTCCTTCTCAGTTCCCATTTGATTTATACCTTCTGCTGTGCTCTGGATGATCATGCAATTGGGCCACCTAGGTGGGACATTAAAAGATATAGCATAAACGAAGAGAGATTTATACACATCTCTTCACTCAATGAGATCTCTCCTACATTACTCTGTACAGGTTTCTCAGGATCAGCAACATTTCTGGGAGAGATTCGTGTATGCTGAAACTTGGTGAATTCAGTTTTGCATTTTTATAAAAACATACTACTAAGTTCATAATGAGAGAAGCAGAATTTTATAGAATTCCTTTGAACAGAAAAATATGGATGATTAAGTGATATACATTTTTGTAACTACTGTTCTGTAATAAAGTACCTGGGAATATTTCCTTGTCCAAGCAGATGCAATCTCTTTAATGCTAACTTTTTCCTCCCTGAGACCCTGAATGGCATTTTTATCTTGCTGTTTGTAATGCTCTTCTGTTTTGTCCTGGATAAATGCCTGAAGCTTATCACTCAATTCTGCAAATATAAGAAAATATATTTCATAGAATAAAACTTCATACATGCCCATCAATCACCTTAGCCTATATTTGTGATCTTCAATTATCCCAGAAACTGCAGTCTTTAATGTAACACACAAGAAACCTTCAGTACTTCTGCACATGCACCATCTTCTTATTTAAATTTACAGCTGGTAAATAACTCACTGTAATATGGTAGTGGGGCTGGAAGGAGGTCACTCCTGTAGTATAAAAAATTTTTTACTTTTTTTTTTATCACATACACATCATTCATATAATACATACTAGTACGTACAGTGGTCCCCTGTGTTAATGGGGGATGCGTACCACGCAACCCCCTCCCCTCCCTGTGAATACTAGTTAGAACCCACGAATAGGTGGAACCCCACTAATAATGCTTATAACTCCTATCTTGAACGTCAAAACACCAAAGTATCCCTAAAAGTACCATCCTATGTAAAATATACATTAAAATATCATCATATTACAGTACATATTAATCTTTGAAATATTACTGATACTATTTCAAAGTAAATCTTACATTTTATGGTTATAAATACACATAGGTATGTACTGTATGGCTTCGTTGCGCATATGAAAATAATCCAGTAACCCCCATAAGTATTCAGTCATGCACATTTTCTTTCAAATAGTTACTATTTAAGTCGCTCAGTTTTCTTTTTACAAGGGAAACAATTGTATGTAAAATCACAAGAGAGAGAGAGAGAGAGAAAGAATAAAATACATATGAACATTAAAAAAAATCTTTTACACTAGTACAACATGTAAATAGGGTACTCACCAGTGACGAATGTTGAATAAAGATGATAATGATGAAGTAGCTGTGCAGTCTGATGAATGACAATGAAGGTATGACTGCAAAGCTAAGCAGAGGAGTTACTAAATCTCCTTTGAGGGCTCCTCTTCACCTTCAGGAGGCGCTTTGGGAGGCACTTCTTCAGGTGATCCCAGGGGCACTACTTCAGGCAATTTGGGCAGCTTTGGAGGGTCCTTCTTCATACATTCATACGTGTGATGAACATGGTGATTGGCAACTGCTGTCATTGCTTCTTCATGATGGTGAGGGCTTGATTATAGGGCTCCAATGCTGTATCAAGAATGTTGGAAAACTTCAAGCATTCCCTGTAAGGATCCCATGTAGCAGCAAACTCCTGGACGTTGTTCATTTTTTTAAATTGGGACAGGCGTTCCAAAGTCAGGCCCCTCTCCTCCTCTTGCCCCTGCTCCTGTCTTGAAACTAGAGTGTCTTCTTCCTCACTGACAGATTTCATCAACTCTTCCAAATCCATCAACTTGTCCAAATCCTGGTCTGTCAGTGGGTCAGAGTGGGCATCAACGAGGGTGCCAACTTCATCCTTGGTGATATCATCAAAGTCTTCACCACCAAGAATTGTCACCAACTTGACCATCTTATTAATAGCTGAATGCTGGATTTCCTGAGGAGAGAAGTCTGTATAATTATGGACACCGTCCAGCCACAACTTATTCCAGCATGTATGCAGGGTCTCCTTCTTTATGTCCTTCAATGACCGGTCGATGACAGACAGGCACGTAGCAATCATGAATTTACACCATTAGGATTTCAGCGTAAATTCACTGTCACGGTCCATTGCATCAACAAGGTGCTGGAGGGAGTTCCCAGTGTGGAGTGCCTTGAAGGCATGAATCACACCCTGGTCCATAGGCTTGAGGAGAGAGGAGGTGATGGGAAGGAGGAACTCGAGCTGGACTCCCTTGTAATAAAGATTGAGAGAGTGGCCACAAGCATTGTCCATTATGAGCAACACCTTGAACTCTATGCCCAAATCGGCCAGGTATTGCCTAACTTGAGGAATGAAGCTTTGATGGAACCAGTACTAAGCTTTGATGGGACTAGTACTCCATAAGGACTTTGGTGATCCAGGCCTTAAGATTATGCATCCAGAACACAGGTAGCAATACCTTGTTCTTATTTTTGCAGCCTTGTAAATGAGGCCTAGTTTCAGCATAAAGCCAGCCGCATTCCCGCACATTGGGAGGGTCACCCTGTCCTTTTGTGCCTTGAATCCGGAATCTTTAGTTTTATCCTTCATAAAGTACATCCGGGACGGCATCTTTTTCCAGAACATGCCAGTTTTGTCCGTATTGAGGACTTGTTCTGGGCAATGTCCTTTTGTGGCCGCCTCTTTGTTGGCTGATACAGCTTCCCCATGTAGGGAAACAGACTTTAGGTTGAACTTTTTCTGGAACTGGTGGAACCATCTTTGCTTGCCTGAAAATCTTGAGGAGTTGACGACAGTCCCGGTTGTGGCTCTTCTTCCTCTTCAGGAGCTGGTTCATCAAAGCCCAAGAATTCCAATTTCCCTTCTTCATCACCTTCCTGTGCCTCTACATCGCCACCTTCCTCTTCCTCTCCACCTTCTGTAGCTGTTGATAGCTGCTGGTAGAGCCGTCGTGCTTTCTTCATTATGATCTTGGAGTCAACAGGCACATTCTTCTTACGGCAGTCCTTAATCCAGAACATGAGTGCAAATTCCATTTTCACGATTGTTTTGTCTCTCTGTGGACAATGCCTTTGCTGTACCATAGTATGTCACACTCACACTCTTCCTTATTTCACTTTCTTTTTTCTTTATGTACCTCACTGTGCTCTCATTCACATTGAAATGGCGGCCAACCATGGCGAAACGTTTGCCTTCCTTCAACATATTGAGAACTTTTATCTTCTCGTCAAGCTTCATTACAGTCTTCTTTCTCTTAGGCTCTTTGCCAGAAGCCTTAGAAGGGGCAGGGCTTTTTAGAGGCAATTTTTGGCATGATTCACAAGGATATTTGTTGATACATCAAACAGGTTCGGGTAAGTCAGCCACAAAAAACTTTAACAAGCTCGAGTACACTGAAGAAGGACTGATGACACACCATCCTCTTCTGACTGGTTTGTTTCTTCAAAACACCCATTAGCTCTTGAAGTTGTCTCTTGAATGGGTCAAATGGAGAATCATCTACCAACAGCCTGTTCTTCATATCATCCGAGGTCGAAGTAGGAGTCGCAGCTGTCAAACGGCTCTTCTTTGAAGACGAGTGACTACCAGGCAAAGTGAAGCGGGTCACAGGAAGCGAATGAGTCAAAACTCCTTTTGATACACAACCAGAGGAGTCGACAGTGTGAACGCATGAGTGCTGGGCAGAGAGTGAGCGCCTGTCATTAGTCGAACCTAAATTCTCCAGAGAAGACTGGTGATTCTCCAGAAACTCTTGGGCAGGCGCAAAACTGCAAGAAGGCTGTGGGCTTCCGTGCTCCCTAGACTTCTTAACTGGAAGAGGCGTACCGTCCGCAAAAGCGGCATGCCTCTTCAAAGGAGGCAACTCTGAATCACTCCATACCTGTCACCTCTGCACATCCATGCCTTTCCAGTGACATTTAGT
This sequence comes from Macrobrachium nipponense, assembly GCF_015104395.2. Taxonomy (NCBI): domain Eukaryota; kingdom Metazoa; phylum Arthropoda; class Malacostraca; order Decapoda; family Palaemonidae; genus Macrobrachium; species Macrobrachium nipponense. The sequence continues at coordinate 35,401,839 of NC_087200.1, forward strand.
CGGCACTCGCAAATTGACAGGATTGACGGAGTCGGCGACAGCTCGTGGGCAAACTCCCCATCTCCCTTTGACCTCTGGTATGTCTTTTCCCAGGTGTAGGGGAGCGGGACAGTGACCTTCGTCTAGGAGAAATGGGGGGATGGACAGCCGCCTTCTCAGACATAACACTGACACTTGGCTGAACACTGGCCTTCTTACTCGATTTTTCTACAAAAGCATGAAATGACATTCCTAAATCCAATATGGGTTTTGGCAAAATCTCAGATTTCTTGTCCATTTTGGACTCTAAATTGGCAATGGTGTTGGGATCAGAAACATGTGATACCTGGACTGAAGTTATTGGTAATGAAGTTGGAGGACTATCAATAGGCAAGATATTAGACAATAGAGGAGAAGAAAGAGAAGGTTTGTTCACCTCTAAAGGCAGAGGAGTTGTTTCTACCCTAGATTTGTTACCAGCTCTAAGAGCTGCTTTCCTCTTCCTATCCTTGTCCATTTTATTTGAATGAGCCTGAAAAGTCTCCCACCCTTGCTCATCTAACTCCCAGCACTCCTCACAAGTTAATTCCTTGTTAAAGCATTGACCCCTACACTTAACCCTCTTACGCCGAAGCCCTAAAAATCAAAACCTCTCCTGTATGCCGGCGCCGGTTTGGAGTGAGCGCGGAAGCAGAAAAAATAATTTTTTCAAAAAATCACAGCGCGCTTAGTTTTAAAGATTAAGAGTTCATTTTTGGCTCATTTTTTTTTCATTGCCTGAAGTTTAGTATGCAATCATCAGAAATGAAAAATAATATCATTATCATATGTAAATAATGTGATATATGGTAGCAAAAAAAAAAAATTCATAGATAATTGTATTCAAATCACGCTGTGCAAAAAACGGTCAAAGCTAACGAGTTAATTTTTTTTCGTTGTATTTTACACTAAATTGCAATCCTTTTGATATATAATACATAGTAAAACAATAAAAGCAACACCGGAAAAATATTATCACAAAATGATGTACGAATTCGTACGCGCGGACGTAAAAAAATGTTATTTTCAAAAATTCACCGTAATTCTAAATATTGTTCTAGAGACTTCCAATTTGTTTTAAAATTAAGACAAATGATTGAATATTACGATACTGTAAGGGTTTTAGATTAGAATTGCAGATTTCGACCATTTCGGACGAGTTAAATTTGACCGAATGTCAAAATTTTTATATATATATTTTTTTATATGCACATATTTCGGAGATGAAAAGAGCTACAACCTTCAATTATTTTTTATTGTATTCTTCATGAATTTGCGCACATTTTGATATATGAAACTCTATAAAAAGGCTAATATGAAAAGGAGCAAATATTAGGATAATGCGATGTACGTATTTCTGAGACTTGCGGCCGCGAATCGGCGCGCTGAGTGAAGGTAAATATATTTTTCAAAAATTCACCATAAATCACAATATTGTTTTAGAGACTTCAAATTTGTTTCAAAATGAAGAAAAATGACGGAATATTACTAGGCCGTAAGAGTTTTAGCTTACAATTGCGTTTTTCAACTATTTCGGTAGAGTCAAATTTGACCGAACGTGGTTTTTTTTCTATTTATCGTGATTTATATGCAAATCTTTCAAAAAAAAAAGAAAAGCTACAACCTTCAATCATTTTTAGTTGTATTCTACATGAAATTGCGCACATTTTCATATATAAAACTTTATGTAACAGCTAATTTTAAAGGGTGCAAACATTTCGACAATCGCACAAAAAAATTCTGATTTTTTCAGAAGAGTTACCGCGCGAACGTAAGGAAAATGTTTTTTTTTTTTTTCATAAATTCACCATAAATCGAAATATTGTGCTAGAGACTTCCAAGTCATTGCAAAATGAAGTTAAATGATTGAATATTACTAGAATGTAAGAGTTTTAGCTTACAATTGCGTTTTTCGACCATTTCGGTAGAGTCAAAGTTGACCGAAAGTTGAATTTTTTGCACTTAATGTTATTTATATGAAAATATTTCGAAACTGATAAAAGCTACAAGCATGGGTTGTTTTTAGTTGTATTGTGCATGAAATTGTGCACATTTCCATATATAAAACTTTATGTAACGGCAAATTTAAAAGGGTGCAAACATTAGGACAATCGCACGAAAAAATTTATCGGAAGAGTTATCGCACGAACGTGAGGAAAAAGTTTTTTCATAAATTCACCATAAATCGAAATATTGTGCTAGAGACGTCCAATTTGTTGCAAAATGAAGGCAAATGATTGACTATTACTATAATATAAGAATTTTAGCTTACAATTGCTTTTCTCGACCATTTCTGTGGAGTCAAATTTGACTGTAGGTTGAAATTTTTGCACTTATCCTTATTTATATGAAAATATTTCAAAACTGATAAAAGCGACAATCATGAGTATTTTTTTGTTGTATTTTACATGAAATTGCGCACATTTTCATATATAATACTTCATGTAAAAGATAATTTAAAATGGTGCAAAAATTATGTCAAAGTGACGAAATAATTTCCGAGATGTGTCACTGATACTTTTTAGTGCGATAAGAAAGAAATTCGCGCTTGCGCGCCTGCGTAGCGATTGTAAACAAAACAACGCCTTGATCCGTGAACTCCCAGCATCCCCCAAGGCGCGTGATACAAAAGTTTTTGGCTGGTAGGCCTATAAGTATTTTTCCGCGAATTTTAAAAAAAACTTTTTTGAGCCGACGTATGATACGTCCAATCGGCATACAGGAGACATTTTGACTCGACGTTTAATACGTCCAATCGGCGTAAGAGGGTTAATGCACTTAGAGTACGGATCGTAATACAGTTTAGCCATCCTAGTTTTGCAGCACCTTACAGAAGACGAACTAGAGTCCGACATCGTAGCTAAACTCACAAATGATAAGCTAACTAGGCAGCTAACTGGCAAAAAACAACCAAGAAATTGTACTTCACCAAAAAGATACAAATCACTAATGATAAGCTAACTATGCAGCTAACTGGCAAAAAACAACCAAGAAATTGTACTTCACCAAAAAGATACAAATCCAACATGGCCAGCAGAAAACAAATTGACAGTATTTAGCTCAGCAGTACCGGGTATTCCCGAAAGTTGGCGGGACCTATATCACCTACACGAATGATGGCAGCCCTGCTGCGGCCAGCAAATTTGAATTTTCGACTACCGGGTAAGAAAGCTTACAGCTATATAATTGTTTGGTAAGTCAATTACGTGAAACAAACTGGTACAAAAACAGTAGCACAGAAGGCATAGAGCATCCAAACACCTGTTCATGTCTTTCACATCTTCTATTATAGAGTACTGTAACAAGTTTTTGTTAAAACAAATTGCCTTAATGAATAACAAAGAAACAGTACAAACTTGAAGGAGAGTTAAAAAATAACTTTGTCGAAAAAGGGATTTTGACAAAAGAAAAATCTATTTCTAGGTGAGAACCTGTGTTGCCCAGTGAAATGCTCCTTATAGCACTCATTTCTAAGTCTAAATAATTGCTAAATATACAAGAGAAAAAGCCATATGGAATGCCAAGGTTACTACCCTTAGATCGCTCACCATCATAGGGCGTCGGTATAACATCTGGGGCGAGTGAAAGCCACTACCTTTCTCAAATTTCTCTACTCTAGAGAGGAGCCGTCACAATGGCCATCTACCGCCCGCTACTTCTACTACTAATGCCCTGCCCAGACATTCCTGAAATACGCACCCAAGCTTGGGCTAGCTCAGGGTGAGGAAAGAAGAGGGGGATGGGTTCACTGGGCGACACAGGTTCTCACCCAGAAATAGATTTTTCCTTTGTCAAAATCCCTTTTCTGGGCTCGACCTGTGTCACGCCAGTGAAATCGTGACAGAGAATTGGCCACACAAGCTTGGCAGATAGAGTGTAAATAAAGTTCTGAAAGGAGAAATAAAATTTTATTTGATTGTTAATGCTTTTAATTAAGTCCCTTATCAAAAATATATCTTAAAATTATGACATCACAATAGGAATTATAAAACTGTACAAAATTCTGGTATGGCTAAGACTATACCACCACCTAAGAGTACAATGGTTAATATATACAAAATAAACTTCGTAACTATGTACAATACAGGAGTGGATTGATATGCAATCCAGTCCAGGGCAAAAGGTAAAAGGTAGGGATTACAAGCGAGGCAGGTAGGAGATGAAAAGTACTAAAAGGTAGTTGTTAACAATTTGAGAACAGTAAATAACCATTAAATAACTAGGTTGAATTAGGGGAAACAATGTTCCCTGCTGCCACTGTCAAATATTTAAGGGCCTCTAAAGATTTTAGATAGTGGCGTTTAAATACTGTCGAAGATTTCCAACCCGTATATTTTTTAAGGTCATCAAAATTCATATGATGAAAGTAATTAACCCTCTTAGGCCGAAGGGGTATAATAAAAATTGTCTCCCGTATGCCGGGGGGGGTCTGGGACTGGGAGTGAGTGAGGAAGCGGAAAAAATATTTTTTTCAAAAAATCACAGCTCGCTTAGTTTTCAAGATTAAGAGTTCATTTTTGGCTCCTTTTTTGTCATTGACTGAAGTTTAGTATGCAACCATCAGAAATTAAAAAAAAATATCATTATCATATAGGAATAATGCGATATATGATAGCACAAAAACAAAATTTCATATATAATTGTATTCAAATCGCGCTGTGAGCAAAACGATTAAAGGTAACGAGTTAATTTTTTTTCATTGTATTGTACACTAAATTGTGATCATTTTGGTATATAACACATTGTAAAACAATCAAAACAACACAGAGAAAATGTTATCACAAAATGATGCATGAATTCGTAACGGGCGGACATAAAAAAATGTTTTTTTCAAAAATTCACCATAAATCTAAATATTGTTCTAGAGACTTCCAATTTGTTTCAAAATGAAGAAAAATTATTGAATATTACTATAATATAAGAGTTTTAGCTTACAATTGCAGTTTTTGACCATTTCGGACGAGTTAAAGTTGACTGAATGTCAAAATTTTTATATATTTTTTTTGATATGCAAATATTTCAAATATTAGAAAAGTTACAACCTTCAATTATTTTTTGTTGTACTCTACATAAAATTGTGCATATTTTCATATATAAAACTCTATGAAATGCCTAATATGAAAGGGAGCACATATTACGAGAATGTGATGTACGCATTTCGGAGATTTGCGGCGGAGAATCGGCGCACGGAGGGAAGGAAAATGTTTTCTTCAAAAATTCACCATAACTCTAAATATTGTGCTAGAGACTTCAAATTTGTTTCAAAGTAAAGATAAATAACTGATTGTTACTAGACTGTAAGAGTTTTAGCTTACAATTGCGTTTTTTGACCATTTCGGTTGAGTCAAAGTTGACCAAACGTAGTTTTTTTTCTATTTATCGTGATTTATATGCAATTATTTAAAAAATGAGATAAGCTACAACCTTCAAATATTTTTTGTTGTATTTTACATGAAATTGTGCACATTTTCCTATATAAAACTCTATAAAACGCCTAATATGAAATGGAGCAAATATTAAGAGAATGCGACGTATGCATTTAGGAGATTTGCGGCGGAGAATCGGCGTGCGGAGGGAGGGAAGGAAAAAGTTTTTTTTTTTAAATTCACCATAAATCTAAATATTGTGCTAGAGACTTCGAATTTGTTTCAAAATTAAGAAAAATGACTGAATATTACTAAACTGTAGAGTTTTAGCTTACAATTGCATTTTTCGACAATTTCAGTGGAGTCAAAATTGACCAAATGTAGTTTTTTCTATTTATCGTGATTTATATGCAATTATTTCAAAAATGAGAAAAGCTACAACCTTCAAATATTTTTCATTGTATTCTACATAAAATTGTGCATATTTTCATATATAAAACTCTATGAAATGCTTAATATGAAATGGAGCAAATATTACGAGAATGCGACGTATGCATTTCAGAAATGTGCAGCGGAGAATCGGCGTGTGGAGGGAAGGAATTTTTTTTTTTTTCAAAAATTCACCATAAATCTAAATATTGTCCAAGAGGCTTCAAATTTGTTTCAAAATTAAGATAAATGATTGAATAATACTAGACTGTTATGTATTTTGCTTACCAAAAATACCAATATATAGTATATATAATATATATATATATATATATATATATATATATATATATATATATATATATATATATATATATATATATATATATATATATATATATATATATATATATATATATATATACAGTGGTCCCCCCGTATTCACGAGGGATGCGTACCAGACCCCCCCCAAATAGTAAGAATCTGCGAATGTTTGGAACCCCTATAAAAACACTAAAAACAGCCTATTTTGTTAGTTAAAACTTAAGAAAAACCACAAAAAATTTTCATACTTGGTTTTTTTAATAGTTTTATCACAAAAAGTGCATTTCATGATGAAATTGATAACAAAAACCAGGAATTTGTGGATATTTCTCATAGAAAAATACCGCGAATGGGCGAATTTTCCGCGAATAATGCAGGGAAACGTTCCCGAGAGAAATCCGCGAATGTGTGAGTCCGCGAATCCGGAGAACGCGAATACGGGGGGTCCCACTGTATATATATATATATATATATATATATATATATATATATATATATATATATATTATATATATATATATTATATATATATATATATATATATATATATATATATATATATATATATATATATATATATATATATATATATAATCATAACTTCAGGAAAGCCGAAGACACATGATGAGTTAAAGGAATTATTCTTAAGAAAAGTTTCGCACAAGGAACTTTATGCATCATCAGTCTGTTAAAATAAAAGTACATTTCTGGGCCAAGCCCGTGTCGCTTTGTGAAATATCCCTTCAGTTCATATTTCTAAGGTAAATAATACTAACATTACCAGAGAGTAAGTATATACCGGAGTAATATACTTATGACTGTTCTTGGTATACTTATATTGTTTATAAAAGCATATGTTAAGAGATATAAACATTTCTTAGCCTTAATTGTTTAATCATATAACTTCGGGGCTTCGTTGTAAGGACTACAATGACCCTTTATTCCAGGCTACCGCCATGAAGGACGCCGCGTCGGCTACCTTGAAGGCCTGGGTCGGCGGATTTGGGAAGAATGTCTCTAAGGGGCAGCCATACATCCTGGACAAGAGTATGGCTGTCCGCCTCTTCCCAGGCGGCAAGTTGACCGGGTACGTCGACCCAGCAGCGGCAGCTCCGTGCATCGCAGGTATCCAGCAGCAGGTGGCGCAGGCGTTGGCAGACCATGGGAACCCGGAGATCACCGAGGAAGTGGCGACATTGGATTTAACCCCTTCCCACCCAGGACGTACCGTACTACGTCACTTGGCAGCCAGCAAGTAATCCCAGGACGTAGCATAATACGTCCTTCCACTCTCTCTTTTGTACCGAGAGATGGTGTGTTGGGATTGTGTATTTGAAGACTTCTCATTGCTGGGATATGCTCTCTCATCCCTTGTCAAACATAAGCTCCACCCACTAGCCAATCAGAGCAAAGGAGTAAGGCATCTCGTGACGTTTCAGTGACGGAATTGAGACGTCACCATATTCCACCAATGGGAGCTCAGTATTTCAATCTTTCCTGTCTTTTCCCGTTATTTATCACTCAGGCAGACATGTCAACTCGCATATAGACAATAGTGCTACTGTAGAATTCTTTTGATTATCGTTCTGGTTGCTTCTTTATCAATTTCTGCTCGTATTTTTTAGTCATGGCTGACTCTGGAAATTCCTAAGATGAAATATATGTACCAGGGGAATCTGATGATGAAAATGAGACATCAGATAGTGTGCAGTCAGTAAGTGATTGCGAATTATTTGACAATATTGAGCCAGTCACAGAAGAAGGTTGGCGGTTGTTGTCCGACATCTTTGACGATTCTCGGCCAGATCCTGTTCCTTCCCTCAGCGATCCCAGTCACGGGGTGGATATTTATTTGTCACAGGATTATATATATATATATGTGTGTGTGTATAGGAACATATATATAAACCCAAGAACACATATACATAAATAAAGTAATAAAAAATAAAATTTATAAATCACGGATATAGCTATATACATAGAGACAGTTCCCAAGTACCTACATGCACACATACATATATGTATATAGAAATTCATACATACACTTTCATATATACATTATAATCAATAAAGAAACATAAATAATGAGGAGAAGCATACTCTGATTGTGATATTTGATTTTGGGTTTATCTGGTATAGCCTACTCGCAAGCGGTTGCGTCATCTGGGTGGGAAGGGGTTAAATGTAGAGCCTATGGCGGTAGGTGAGCTTTAGCCGAGTCCGCCACAGGCTTGGGAGCTGATGACGAACTGGCGGAGCTCGTCTTGGAAGGCTTAGCAGGCTTAGTAGCCTTCGGTAGAGACTACTTCTTAATGGTTTTTACTTTAGGGATTACTGAGCACGACCTGTCCCTACGGTTCGTGGACTTCCCAGTAAATCCCTGGAAGGAGGAAGAGGAAGACTGAGATGGACTAAAGGAAGGAACTTTAGTCCGGAGGCTACCTGCCTCACTTACCTCCCTACCTTGTCCCTGGGTGTCGATGACCATCGTTTCTCGTTCCAGGCTGATGGCTGCAACATTCTCCAAGACCTCCTCGCCTAGTCCCTCCTGTTCTTCCGAGAAGACCTGGGTTTCCTCGTGGATCTTGGCTATGATAGGGGCTGCCACTTCCGCCGCTACAGCTGCCGACATCTTAGTGTTGGGATACAGGAGGGAACACATCTCCGACAGCATGTAGGGTTGCTTGGACTGGAGACGAGAGCGTCCACCTGGCTCAGCACACTGTCAGCCAAGGCTGATCGCGGCAGACCCACCGTCGTCCTGGGTTCCTTTTTGGGTCCCCAAAACGACTCCAAACCTGATGTAGGGTCGGAAGGTGGGAGCAGCGATCCTTCCCCGAGGTCGTTGTGCTGACGAATCAGCACAATAACCTCAGCGAATTACCTCTGGATCTCGGGAGTGACTGCGTCCTGCGGAGACGGACTGCCAAGCCCGTCCAGCGAGAAGGCCTCCCGAGACCCTCCTCCTTCCAGAGGAGGAACCACAACAGACCCCTCATGGTCCCCTCCTGCCACTTGCGCATACAATCTGGTTGGTCCCAGGACCGTGTCAGGTTTATAGGGTGTCGTGGCGGGATCGCGAGGAGCGCGCCCTTCGCGATCACTCCTAATCGCCTCGCTCTTCCCGGTGCAGCCCGAGGAAGTTGAAGGGATAGGAGAGGTAGACCTGACGCTCCCCCCTCGCCCACCGGTAGAATCGGTGTGCTGGGGGGCTGCAGGCGATCGAGCTGCAGGCCTGGTTGAGTGGCTATCCCGGGGAGAGCAGCTGTACCGAGAACAGCGGCGACGGTCCCGAGCATCAGAAGAGCTGCTGTTCGTCCCCGTCTCTGCCCAGTACCGGTAGGAGTGGCGGTCCGGGGACCAGCAGAGTCTGCTGTCATGGAGGGAGCGAGGCCTGTCCTCAGAGCCGCTTGGACCATCCAAAACGGGTCCAGGCGACCGAGGGGACCGCTTCCTCGCCTCAGCCCACGGCCGGTCTGAGACCGTTGCGTCAACCCTAGGTAACAGCGGATCGCCACAAGAGCGATCGCTGGCCTGGTGGGAATCACCTGGGCGACTCCCGCCAGTCATCCGCTCCGTGCTTGGGATCCTGGCGCTGAGTGGACTCGGTTGCCTAGATCTTGGCTGCGCAGTCACCCGCAGGTGACCGTACACTCGGTACCTCTCGCGAACGAGAGGCCGTGACGGTACCTGGCACCGAGGCAGAACCTCTGGCGCCAGGCGAGGAGGTACCGGTGTTAGCTGGCACTCCTCCGGTCCCCGTCTTCTTCCTTGCGGAAGGAGAGACGGGCCCCATTCCCGAAGGAACAGGAGGCGGGGCAGGAACCAGCGGCATCCTCTGTACTGGAGGCCGGTCCAGGGGAGAGCTCTTGGGACACCGTAAGTCAGGGGCTGGAGCAAGAGCGGCAAAACCAAGCGGCGGCGTCATAGTATACCTCTTCACCTCCGGCAGCGGCGCCTGAACAGCAGCTGTCGGGGTAACCATGGATGGCAACGTGCTGGGTGTAAACCAGGTGTGGTGGAGCAGCGTAGCCATGCGTGGATACTGTCATGGTTGTCGTGGTGGTTGGGCTACGAGTTACCGGCCTGGCCCCTCTCGCCAGATGACTCAGCAGCCCCTGAACACTCGGAGTCCCCTGGAGCCCCAGCGAGTACCAGGCCTGGCCGAGATAGTCCCCCGTGGCAAGCAGATCTGAGGAAGGAAGCAGAGTTAGGTTAGTAAGAGGGGGGTTTCCCTTCGCCCGGTGGGGGGGGACAGTTCCCACCCTGAGCGAACGGACGACCCCGAATACAACTGAACATCGGGGTACCTAGCCCCCTCCTCCACGCTCGACTGATTGAGAGAGGAGAAGGAGCAAGATACTCCCCCCCAAAGGAGAAGGAGCCATATGAGGGAGCTGAGATGGAGGGAGAAAGGATGAAGACGTGTCCGTGACCAAGGGAGTACATAACTGGAGAACCCTCCGATGACTCCCTGGCCGGCTTATGCGGTTTCTTCCTCCCTCCATAGCGCTCCCACTGCTCCTCCGACCATACAACACAAACATCACATGGTTCGGTGCGAGAGCATTCTCGCCCTCGGCACCGAGTGCACAATTCATGAGGGTCTACCTCTACAGAGGACCGAAAGGCCCCACACTTACGGCCCCCAACACCAGGCCACAATCTGCAGCTGATGGGGGAGCGAGGGGGTCTCTCCACCTCTTGGGAATCCATAATAATTCACTATCACTTGCGTATGAATATACAAAAGACAGACACGTAGTTATGTAAGCTTTGCACATGCACACTAAGTGAGAGAAAAAGAGAAAAGCCTTCACGGTGTGAAGAAAACCAAGCATACGACTTGAAAGCAGGCAGAGAGGCGAGCAGCACGTCTATCCACCAGCGCGGCCGAAAGTAAAGTGACTCCTCTCCTCGCAGTCGAGCTGACCGCCAACTGCCGTACAAGTAGTTAACTACCAAACCCCCTTGTTCGAAGCTTACAACCGGTTCAGCTGCCACTAAGTACCTTCCTATTGTTAAAGGACCGAGGGTTTGTATACGTATCGGAACAAACAGGTCTAACTGATCAAAACTAACTCAGAAAATCTTTACATTGAAATGATTTGCACTTCATATAAACTGGAAAAAGTAAGACCAGCTTGGAGATGCAGAATGGATTTAACAGTCATCACTAGCTTGATAAGCTGAGAGCAGCTGACAACTTATTTGTTTGTGTTTTCAATACTTATTTGTCCTGGAAGATGGCCAATACGAATGCCAAGAAAAAACTTTTACTCACTGGTTCTACCCATGAAGTCACCAATTAATGTTAAGAAAATAATACAACAACAACAAAAAATCATAAAAGAATACTGTACATGGTTGCACAGTATTCATATTCTCAATTTTATATTTACAAGGCAAGGTAAATTTTTCATGCTAAAACGCCTATTGATTATTGTAATATGGAATTATGTCCCACAAAAAACTCTATGAAGCATTTACCTACACCCTTAATATTTCATGGTCAATCAAAATTTTCAACTTGGCCTAACAAACAAAGCTCAAATCTCAACTTTTTATTATCCTTGCCCGAAGACACAACCTGTCTAAATACAAACCTGAATGTAAATTTATGGGAATATTATGATGCTGTACTAGTCGATGAGCAAGTTCTACATGACAAATGTTGGAAGGTATCGCAATTGGAACGCGCACTATTATTGTCCTTGGTTCACTTCCAAGCGTTACTTCACATATGCAGTCTTCTACTCTCATTGCAGCAACCATCTTGTATACTGTGGAGTGAGAGAGAGAAAAATATACAATATAATCTACAAATCCATGGAAGTGAGAATACATACAAACAAAGTAAAATTACTCTAATAAATTTAAATCTACTGGAAATTCTAATGTAAACAGTTGATTCAGAGAAAAATATGCAGCTGTGTAATACAGTGGTATCTCGACATACGAAAAATTCAAGTTACAAAAGCAAATACGAAGATTTTTGGGCTCTACATACGAAAATATGATATTGTTAAGATACAATAAAGTTTGTTCATACTTACCTGGCAGATATATATATAGCTGTATTCTCTGAAGTCCGACAGAATTTCTAAAACTTACGACACACGTAGTGGGAGTTAGGGTGGTTAGTACCCATTCCCGCCGCTGGGAGGCGGGTATCAGGAACTATTCCCATTTTCTATCAGATTTCTATCTCCACTGTCTCCTGAGGGGAGGTGGGTGGGTACTAAAATTATATATATCTGCCAGGTAAGTATGAACAAACTTTATTGTATCTTAACAATATCATTTTGTTCATGAAACTTACCTGTCAGATATATATATAGCTGAATCCCACCTTTGGCGGTGGGAGAGACAGAAAAAGGATTTTAGAAAACATATAAATGTATATGATTGACATCTTGGTTCCTTACCTGTTAGCATAGCTGACTTCGTGATTACTGTCACCCAAGCCTGCTTCTGCTTCACTAGAGTTACCACAAGGTAGTGACCTATGTAGTTGGTGCGCTCTAGATGATCTGTCAACGGGGACGGGACAACAATGTGACTAGACCATGACCATACTTCCGAGGGCAACGAGGCAAAAACCACCACCTAAGTTAGCCTAACAACAAACTCCCATATACCAAAGGCTAAAGGAAGGGACGACTGTACTCGGCAGCCGACCCTACAACCATAAACATACAAATATTAAAAACTCACCTACCCTTTTCTATGGGAAAGGATGAGTGCTACCTCCTGCCCCCAAAATAGTGTCTGCGGCGACGTATGGTCCGAGAGAGTAACAGCTTTCATAGGTCGTTCTCACCTCCCGTAGGTAGTGCGAGGCGAACACTGAGTTACTCCTCCAAAAAGTAGCACTTAAAATGTCTTTAAGAGCCATGTTTTTCTGAAAGGCTATTGAGGTCGAAATAGCCCTTACTTCGTGCGCGTTAACTTTAAGTATCTTCAAGTCACTGTCTTTGCAAGAAGCGTGCGCCTCTTTAATGGTGTTTCTTAAAAAGAATGCCAGTGCATTCTTGGACATGGGCATGTTTGGTCTCTTGACCGAACACCATAAGTTCTCTGCAGAACCTCGGCAATCCTTCGTTCTACGAATATACTCTCTAAGAGCCCTAACAGGACACAGGACTCTTTCTGGCTCTTGACCAATGATCTCTGCCATACCCTTGATCTCGAATGTTCTAGGCCACGGATTGGAAGGGTTTTCGTTTTTGGCCAGAAACGACATATTCAAAGAGCAGACTGCATTATGCCCTTTGAAACCGACGTGTTTGCTGATAGCCTGTATTTCGCTAACTCTCTTCGCCGTCGCCAGAGCAGTTAGGAATACAGATTTCTTCGTCAAATCTCGTAGAAACGAAGATGAAAGGGGTTCAAAACGATTTGACATCAAATATTTTAGGACCACATCCAGGTTCCACGAAGGTAGCTTCGGTAGTGGTACCTTGGTCGTCTCGAAAGATCTCAATAGATCATGGAGATCCTTATTGTTAGAGAGATCAAGACCTCTATGGCGAAAGACTACAGATAGAACGCTTCTGTAGCCTTTAATAGTTGACACTGCCAACTTTAGATCTTGTTTCAGATAAAGCAAGAAGTCGGCGATCTGGCTCACAGAGGTAGTGGTAGAGGAAACTCCTTTTCTCTTACACCAACTTCTAAAGGCTGCCCACTTCGATTGGTAAACCGCGATTGATGATGGTCTCCTCGCGGTGGCGATAGCTTTAGCCACTGATTTCGAAAAACCTCTCGCTCTGGCCAACTTTTGGATAGTCTGAACGCAGTCAGACTCAGAGCGGAGAGGTTTTTGTGGTACCTCTCGAAGTGGGGCTGTTTGAGTAGATCTCTCCTTAACGGAAGAGATCTCGGATAATCCACTAGGTAGAACATCACCTCTGTGAACCAGATCGCTGCGGGCCAAAAGGGGGCGATTAAGGTCAACCTCGTCCCCTCCGATGCTGCAAATTTTCTCATCACCTCCCCCAGGATCTTGAAGGGGGGAAAAGCGTAGAGATCCAGGCCCGTCCAATCCCATAGAAGGGCGTCTACTGCTACTGCTCCCGGATCGAGAACCGGGGAGCAATACAGAGGAAGTCTCGCCGTCCTTGATGTTGCGAAGATGTCCACTAAGGGGCATCCCCAAAGACCCCACAGTTCCTGGCATACTTCTTGATTGAGAGTCCACTCTGTCGGCAATAACTGTCCTTGTCGACTGAGGAGATCTGCCCGGACGTTCTCGACTCCGGCAATGAATCTTGTCAATATTGTGACTTCTCTCTCCTTCGCCCAAAGTAGGATCTCTTTCGCTAGAGAAAACAGGGAGCGAGAGTGTGTTCCTCCTTGTTTCTTCAAGTATGCCAGGGCTGTGGTGTTGTCCGAGTTGATCTGAACCACACGACGGGAGACTTTGTTCTGGAAGAACTGGAGCGCTAATTGAACCGCTGCCAGCTCTTTGAAGTTGATATGCCAGGTTACCTGTTCCCCTCTCCAGGTACCTGACACTTCCTCCCCCCCTAGAGTTGCTCCCCACCCCGTGGATGACGCGTCGGAGAACAACACTAGGTCGGGGTTCTGAAGCTTGAGGGATACGCCCTCTGACAGCTTCCACGGATCGAGCCACCATCTTAGATGGTTCTTCACCTCTTCCGAGATGTTTAACTTCATGTCGAAGTTGTCCTTTTCTGTCCAGCAGTCCGACAGAAAGAACTGAAGAGGTCGGAGGTGTAGCCTCCCCAGGGAAACAAACTTCTCCAGCGAGGAAATGGTCCCCAGCAGACTCATCCATTCCCTCACCGAGCATGAATCTTTCCCTAGAAAGGCTGACACTTTTTCTATGCCTTGTTGCTGACGTTCCTGGGACGGAAAAGCCCGAAAAGCCACTGAATCCATCTGAATCCCCAGATACACGATGGACTGTGTTGGGGTCAGATGTGACTTCTCGAAGTTCACCAGAAGTCCCAGGGACGCAGCTAAAGACAGAGTCGTCTTCAAATCCTTCAGGCACCGGGTCTGCGAGGAGGCTCGTATGAGCCAGTCGTCTAGATAGAGCGAGATTCTGATGTTGGAAAGATGGAGCCACCTCGCCACGTTCTTCATTAAGATGGTGAAGATAAAAGGGGCCGTACTCAGTCCGAAACAAAGAGCCCTGAATTGAAAGACCTTCCCTTTCAATACAAACCGAAGGTACTTCATCGATTGGGGATGTATCGGGACGTGAAAGTAGGCGTCCTGTAGGTCGAGTGATACCATCCAATCTCCAGGTCTTAAGGCCCCCAGAACTGACTGAGGTGTCTCCATCTTGAACCTCTGCTTCTCTATAAAGAGGTTTAGACGACTTACATCCAAGACGGGCCGCCACCCTCCCGATTGTTTCGGTACAAGAAACAATCTGTTGTAAAATCCTGGCGTTGCCAGGTCTAAAACCTGTTCCACTGCTCTTTTCTCGAGCATCTGCTCGAGCAGGTCGAAAAGAATCTTTCGCTTTGTTAGCGGATACGATGGGGACAAGTCCCTGGGAGTGGAAGTCAACGGGGGCGGCTTTATGAAAGGGATCTTGTAACCCTTCTCTATGACGTCGAGAGACCAGGTGTCTGCCTCTCTTACTCTCCAGGCTTCTGCAAACAACTGCAGCCTGGCTCCTACCGGTGACTGAAGGCACGATCTCTCACTTCTTACCCCTAGACTTGGAAGGGGCTCTACCTCTAGGAAGGCTTCTTCCTCGAGGAGACGATCTAGCGGAAGTCCCTCCACGAAAGGGCTTCTGCTTTCTAAACTGTTGCGTTCCAGACGATGTTGAAGGGCCAGCCGGACGTCTCGAAGACTGAGCCAACAGGTGGTGCTTTGTGTGGCTTTCTCCGCAGACTCACTGCCAGATCCTTCACCATAGCTTGGGGGAAGAGATGACTCGAGAAGGGAGCATACAAAAGTTCTGTCCTCTGAGCGGGAGAGACAGACTTAGCCGCGAAGTTGCAATAAAGCGACCTTTTCTTAAGAACCCCTGCTGAAAAATGAGAGGCTAACTCCTCTGAGCCATCCCTGACGGCCTTGTCCATGCATGACAATACACTGGACAGCTCCCCCAAGCTGATCGAGTCTGGCTTACGAGATTGGTTGTCTAAGGCTCCAAGACACCAGTCTAAAAGTTGAAAACTTCTAAGGACCTAAAAAGTCCCTTCAAAAGATGGTCCAGTTCGGAAGTCGTCCAAGAAACCTTAGCCGATGCTAAAAGGGCCCTCCTTGAGGCATCCACCACGCTGGCGAAATCACCTTGAGCCGACGTAGGAACCTTCAATCCTAATTCCTCGCCTGTCTCATACCACATCCCTGCCTTACCGCTAAGTCTAGACGGAGGCAGGGCGAAAGTAGTTCTTCCTTTTGCTTTCCTAGACTCCATCCAGGCGTTTACCTTCCGGAAAGCTCTTTTCGTAGATAACGACGTCTTCATCTTCACGAAACCTGGAGACTTACTTGTCTTCGACGACGAAAACTGAGAAGGAGGAGCAGCTGGCTGAAAAGTATCGCCAAACGAATCACGAAGTAGTCGTGCCAAAACTTGATAATCTGACGAGGCAGACGTAGCAGGTTGATCATCATCAACATCCTCCGAAGAACCGCTAAGTTCTCCTTCTTCCCTACCCGAGTGCAAGTCCGAAGGAAGAGGCAGAAGTCCTTTAGCTCCAAGTCTCCTATCTGAACGATGAAAGGAAGACGAGGGTAACGGATCCTTAACAGTAACAGGATCAGGAGTACCTATAAGAGGCGAACGTGCCAAAGGCTCGGGAACCACATCCGAGTGACAGCGAACTTCCACATTCGCGTCCACAGAGGTCTTACTAGAACGTCTACGAGCGTCCATCTGAGCGTCCAATGTAGCGTTCTCTCGAGCGTCCAAATCAGCGTCCAACGGAGCGTCCAGCGAAGCGTCCAACGGAGCGTCCATCAAAGAGACTCTTCTACCGTCCCGCGAAGCGTCCTTCCGAACGTCAGCAAAAGAAACTTGATCCACTGCCCGACTAACATAACGTTGAGCGTCAACACTGACATGTCGAAGAGGTGCAGAGCGCAAATCGTCGTCAGCAGAAGCGTCGAAGTCGGAACGCCGAGCGTCCTCTCTACGGGAAGGGAGAGGAGCATGCAGAGAACTCTCTCTAACTTGGCGTCTAACGTCACCTCTAGATGAACCCTGGGGAGCAAAACGACGTCTAGAGGGCGAAATATCAGAAGACGGGGACGAAAAAAGGAGCCATTGGAGAAGACTGCTTAGATCTCTTGATAGCAGTCTATCGTCTTTCCTTCGACGCGGGACCGTCTCCTTCTGTTTCAGTAAAGCGTCCAGTTGCCGCTGCATCGCAATGATGATCTCCGTCTGAGATGTCTCCTTACGCGGAGACGAGCTGCGCTTGCGAGAAGGAGAGGGGCGAGGGGACGCCTTCTTCCTTCTCCCAAGAACAGCCTTGGCTCTAGAGCGACTGGGGCGCTCGAGGGCGTCATCGTCGGATGACGTCCTATACTTCTTCTGGGGCGGAAAGGCTACGCTTTCCGGAGAAGAATGCCACTCAGACATAGCATGACGTGAAGCGTCCAGCTCTTGAAGAGTCCTCTTCAGAGGTCGCGAATCCGATCGAGATTCCAACCCCTTGCGCGGGGAGGACGCGTCGGAAGACGAGAAAACAATCCTTAAGGATACGTGCTCGAGCACGCTCCTTAGCAGCCTGGGAAGCGTCCACAGGAACTGCTGAAGGGACGCCAGATCGGTGGGGGTTCCCCGTAACCCTCCTTCGGCCTTCGACATGCCCTCTCCCTGAGTCCTGGGAGTCCGGCAGAGGTCCCAGCCTAGAGGCGCTATAGGGCCGATCTGACGCCCCCTCCACTTCACTAGGGGCACTATCACTGCACTTATTTTGCCTGTTTTCAAGGGCCAGCACTTTAGATTCAAGCGTCTTCAATGAATCTAGAATAAGCGAAAGGGCATTACCCTCCGCAGACACCACTTGAGGGCCCGAAGGCAACACTACAGGGTTAGGAGACACAAATTCTAAAGGAGGGTTAGAAGGGGATACATTAATACCCTGTCTGCTACCCGACTTACTCCTGGAGGAAGACCTCCTAATCCTATCACGTTCTAACTTCTTAACGTAGGATTCATACGTCTTCCATTGCAAATCATCTAAGCTTTCACACTCATTACAGCGCAAATCAAATCTACACTCTTGCCCCCTACACCCTTTACACAATGTGTGAGGATCAACCAAGGCTTTTGGAAGCCTAACCTTGCATTCCACTTTCGAGCACACCCTGGCGCTAGCAGAACTACATCCAGACATTTTTAAGGGAAAAATCTAAGCCAAAATCAATAAACAGTCCAAATCACGTATGCCAAGCTATCGATCCAATCAAAAAACCAAAAAGTCAAGAGGATACTCAAGCAATATGAAAAGTTTTCCAAAATCCTGAGGCGGAGGTGTGTAAACAGGTGTTTACGACACCGGCGACAGAAGAAATCTGATAGAAAATGGGAATAGTTCCTGATACCCGCCTCCCAGCGGCGGGAATGGGTACTAACCACCCTACTCCCACTACGTGTGTCGTAAGTTTTTAGAAATTCTGTCGGACTTCAGAGAATACAGCTATATATATATCTGACAGGTAAGTTTCATGAACAAAAATTCAGGTTATGAAAGGTTGTTGCTGTAAAGTCCCGAGATTCACCTGGACAGCCGAGAACAATTTTAAAACTCGAGCGCTGCCAACTGATAGACTCGCTATCATCCTCCCACTCTCCCATTGGTTCCTGATGCTAGTCACCGCTATAAGATTCTGCTCTCCTATTGGTCAGCATCTCTCCCATCGTGCTCTACGCAAAGGCGTTCTTCTTCGGCCATTGCTTCGTACCAGTGTTATCGTACGCACGTGGAATTCATTCGTTCACATATACAATTTTGTTTGTTAACGTAAATTCATGTTAGTGATTTCGTTGTACTACTTTAAAGTGTTGTGCGAGAATTTAATTAATATACTACATAACTTAATTACATACAGTGAAGTCATAGGTCCCAAGAAAGTTGCTGAAGTTCAGGCAAAGAAGAGGATGCTTTCTATGCAGACAAAAATGGAGATAATTAAAAAGTATGAAGCTGGCATGCGATTGAGTGTGATCGCTAAGGAATATGGGCAAAATCCGTCGACGATAGGCACCATCCTTAAGCAGAAGGAAGCCATCAAAGCAGCTACACCTTCCAAGAGCGTGACTATTTTGTCCAACAAGAGGAGCCATGTGCATGATGACATGGAGAGGCTGCTTCTTCTATGAATTGAGGACAAAGAAATCGCTGGCGATATGATAACTGAGACAGCAATCTGCCAGAAGGCCAGCGCTATTTATGGCGATTTGATTGCCCAGGCCGAAGACGACGGAGGAGAAGGGACATAGATGGCAACCCCAGACTTCAAGGCTTCTCGGGGGTGGTTTGATAAGTTCCATAAACGGACTGGCATCCATTCGGTGGTGAGGAAATTTAAATTTTGTAAAAAATGATATTGTTATAATACAATAAAGTTTCATACATACTTACCTGGCAGATATATACTTAGCTAAGACTCCGTCGTCCCCGACAGAAATTCAAATTTCGCGCCACTCGCTACAGGTAGGTCAGGTGATCTACCGGCCTACCCTGGGTGGCAGGACTAGGAACCATTCCCGTTTTCTATCATATTTTCTCTCTTCCACCTGTCTCCTGCGGGGAGGCTGGGTGGGCCATTAATCGTATATATCTGCCAGGTAAGTATGTATGAAAATGATATTGTTAAGATACAATAAAGTTTGTTCATACTTACCTGGCAGATATATATATAGCTGTATTCTCTGAAGTCCGACAGAATTTCTAAAAACTTACGACACACGTAGTGGGAGTAGGGTGGTTAGTACCCATTCCCGCCGCTGGGAGGCGGGTATCAGGAACCATTCCCATTTTCTATCAGATTTCTATCTCCACTGTCTCCTGAGGGGAGGTGGGTGGGTACTTAAAATATATATCTGCCAGGTAAGTATGAACAAACTTTATTGTATCTTAACAATATCATTTTGTTCATGAAACTTACCTGTCAGATATATTATAGCTGAATCCCACCATTTGGCGGTGGAGGAGAGACAGAAAAGGATTTAGGAAACATATATATGTAGATGATTGACATCTTGGTTCCTTACCTGTTAGCATTGCTGACTTCGTGATTACTGTCACCCAAGCCTGCATCTGCTTCACTAGAGTTACCAACAAGGTAGAGACCTGTGTAGTTGGTGCGCTCTAGATGATCTGCCAACTGGGACGAGACCTCAATGTGACTAGACCATGACCATACTCAAGAGGACAACGAGGCAAAACACCAACCTAAGTTAGCCTAACCAAATACTCCCATATACCAAAGGCTAAAAGAAGGGAAGACCGCATTCGGCGGCCGACCCTACAACCATAAACATTACAAACATTAAAAACTCACCTACCCTTTTGTCTATGGGAAAGGATGAGTGCTACCTCCTGCCCCCAAGATAGTGTCTGCGGCGACGTATGGTCCAAGAGAGTAACAGTTCTCATATGTCGTTCTGACCTCCCGTAAATAGTGCGAGGCGAACACCGAGTTACTTCTCCAAAAAGTGGCACTTAAAATATCTTTGAGAGCCATATTTTTCTGAAAGGCTATAGAAGTCGAAATAGCCCTTACTTCATGAGCGTTAACTTTTAAAAGCTTAAAGTCACTATCTTGACAATAAGCGTGCGCCTCCTTAATGGTGTTCCTCAAAAAGAATGCCAGTGCATTCTTGGACATGGGCATATTAGGCCTCTTGACCGAACACCATAAGTTCTCCGCAGAACCTCTACACTCCTTTGTCCTACGAAGATATTCTTTAAGAGCCCTAACAGGACACAGGACTCTTTCTGGCTCTTGACCAATGATTTCTGCCATACCTTTGATTTCGAACGTCTTAGGCCAAGGGTTGGAAGGGTTCTCATTCTTAGCCAGGAATGACATACTCAAAGAGCAGATTGCATTATGCCCTTTGAAGCGACGTGTTTACTAATCGCCTGTATCTCGCTAACCCTCTTCGCCGTCGCCAGAGCAGTTAGGAATACAGTCTTCTTCGTCAAATCTCGCAAAGAGGCAGAGTAAATAGGTTCGAAGCGGCTTGACGTTAAAAACTTGAGAACCACGTCCAGATTCCACGAAGGCAACTTAGCTATCTGTACCTTGGTGGTCTCAAAAGATTTTAGTAGATCATGTAGGTCTTTATTATTAGCAAGGTCAAGACCTCTATGTCGAAAAACTACAGATAAGACACTTCTGTAGCCTTTAAATGGTTTTGACACTGCGAGCTTCAAATCTCGTCTGAAATAAAGAAGGAAGTCGGCGATCTGGCTCACAGAGGTCGTGGTAGAGGAAACTCCTTTCTTCCTACACCAGCTCCTAAAAGCTGCCCACTTCGACTGGTAAACCGCGATTGACGACGGTCTTCTCGCGGTGGCGATAGCTTTAGCCACAGGTTTCGAAAAAGCTCTCGCTCTGGCCAACTTCTGGATAGTCTGAACGCAGTCAGACTCAGAGCGGAGAGGTTTTTGTGGTACCTCTCGAAGTGGGGCTGTTTGAGTAGATCTCTCCTTAACGGAAGAGATCTCGGAAAATCCACCAGGTAGGACATCACCTCTGTGAACCAGATCACTGCAAGCCAAAAGGGGGCGATTAACGTCAACCTCGTCCCCTCCGAAGCTGTGAACTTTCTCATCACTTCCCCCAGAATCTTGAAGGGGGGAAATGCGTAGAGGTCTAGGCCCGTCCAATCCCATAACAGGGCGTCCACTGCTACTGCCCCCGGATCGAGAACTGGGGAGCAGTAGAGAGGAAGTCTCGCCGTCCTTGCGGTTGCAAAAACGTCCACCAAGGGGCGTCCCCAAAGACTCCACAGCTCCTGGCATACGTTCTGATTGAGGGTCCACTCTGTCGGCAGCAACTGACCTTGTCGACTGAGGAGATCCGCCCGGACGTTCTCGACTCCGGCAATGAACCTTGTCAAGATCGTGATCTCTCTCGCCTTCGCCCAAATCAGAATTTCCTTCGCTAGAGCGAACAGGGAGCGAGAGTGAGTTCCTCCTTGTTTCTTCAAGTATGCCAGGGATGTGGTGTTGTCCGAGTTGACTTGAACTACTCGACGGGAGACTTTGTCCTGAAAGAACTGGAGCGCTAATTGAACCGCTGCCAGCTCCTTGAAGTTGATATGCCAGGCTACCTGTTCCCCTCTCCAGGTGCCTGACACTTCCTCCCCCCCACTAGTGTTGCTCCCCACCCCACCCCGTGGATGACGCGTCGGAGAACAACACTAGGTCGGGGTTCCGAAGCTTGAGGGATATGCCCTCTGAGAGCTTTAACGGATCGAGCCACCATCTTAGATGGCTCTTCACCTCTTCTGAGATGGTTAAGATCATATCGAAGTTGTCCTTCTCTGTCCAATTGTACCGACAGGAAGAACTGAAGAGGTCGGAGATAGCCTCCCCAGGGAAACAAACTTCTCCAGCGAGGAAATGGTCCCCAGCAGACTCATCCATTCCCTCACCGAGCATGAATCCTTCCCTAGAAAGGCTGACACTTTCTCTATGCCTTGTTGCTGACGTTCCTGGGTGGACGGAAAAGCCCGAAAAGCCAACTGAATCCATCTGAATCCCCAGATACCCGATGGACTTGTGTTGGGGTCAGATGTGACTCTTTCGAAGTTCACCAGAAGTCCCAGGGACGCAGCTAAAGACAGAGTCGTTTTCAGGTCCTCCAGGCACCGGGTCTGCGAAGAAGCTCGTATGAGCCAGTCGTCCAGGTAGAGCGAGATCCTGATGTTGGAAAGATGGAGCCACCTCGCCACATTCTTCATTAAGATGGTGAACACAAATGGGGCCGTACTCAGACCGAAACAGAGAGCCCTGAACTGAAACACCTTTCCTTTCAGGACGAACCGAAGGTACTTCATAGACTGGGGGTGTATCGGGACGTGAAAGTATGCGTCCTGAAGATCGAGTGATACCATCCAATCCCCCGGTCTTAAGGCCCCCAGAACCGACTGAGGTGTCTCCATCTTGAACTTTTGCTTTTCTATAAAGAGGTTCAGACGACTTACCTCCAAGACTGGCCGCCACCCTCCGAGTTTCGGAACAAGAAACAATCTGTTGTAAAATCCTGGCGTAGCCAGGTCTAAGACCTGTTCCACTGCTCGTTTCTCGAGCATCTGCTCGAGCAGATCGAAAAGAATCCTTTGCTTTTCTTGAGGATACGACGGGGACAAGTCCCTGGGAGTGAAGTCAGAGGGGGAGGCTTTACGAACGGAATCTTGTACCCCTTCTCTATGATGTTGAGAGACCAGGTGTCTGCCTCTCTTCTCTCCAGGCTCCTCCAAACAACTGAAGCCTGGCTCCTACCGGTGACTGAAGGCACGCATTCTCACTTCTTGCCCCTGGACTTAGCCGGGGCTCTACCTCTAGGAAGACCTCTTCCTCGGGGTACAGATCTAGCTGAAGATCCTCCACGAAAGGGCTTCTGCTTCTTAAAAAGAACTGAACTCCTGAAGACGTGGAAGGGACAGCAGGACGTCTCGACGACTGTGTCAAAAGGTCTTGAGTGGCTTTCTCCTGTAGACTTACTGCCAGATCTTCACCAAAGCCTGGGGGAAGAGATGACTCGAGAACGGCGCATACAAAAGTTCTGTCTTCTGTGCGGGAGAGACAGACTTAGCCGCAAAATTGCAATACAGCGATCTCTTCTTCAACACACCTGCTGAAAAATGAGATGCTAATTCCTCTGAGCCATCCCTGACGGCCTTGTCCATGCATGACAATACACTGGACAGCTCCCCCGAGCTGATCGAATCTGGCTTACGAGACTGGTTGTCTAGCACTCCGAGACACCAGTCTAAGAAGTTAAATACTTCTAAGGATCTAAACAGACCCTTCAACAGATGATCCATTTCTGACGTAGTCCACGACACCTTCGCTGAGGCTAACAGAGCTCTTCTTGAGGCATCTACAACGCTGGCGAAATCTCCCTGTGCTGACGTCGGAACCTTCAAACCTAACTCCTCACCGGTTTCATACCACATCCCTGCCTTACCGCTAAGCCTTACCTTACAGACCTTACATCTTGTTCGGGTTGCCCCAGGTCCCTCAGTGTGAGGCACCTCTAATGTCTACCAGAGAGTTGCTAGTACATCTTCCGGTATATTTTGCATCTTCCAATCTTGGATGGTCTGGGATGCAGTTTAGATATTTGTCGAGCTTATTCTTAAACACATCTACGCTCACTCCTGATATATTCCTCAGATGAGCTGGCAACGCATTGAATAGACGCTGCATTATCGATGCTGGTGCGTAGTGGATTAATGTCCTGTGTGCTTTCCTTATTTTTCCTGGTATATTTTTGGGCACTATTAATCTACCTCTGCTTGCTCTTTCTGATATTTTTAGTTCCATGATATTTTCTGCTATTCCTTCTATCTGTTTCCATGCCTGAATTATCATGTAGCGTTCTCTTCTCCTTTCCAGACTATATAATTTTAAGAATTGTAGTCTTTCCCAGTAGTCTAGGTCCTTAACTTCTTCTATTCTAGCTGTAAAGGACCTTTGTACACTCTCTATTTGTGCAATATCCTTTTGATAGTGTGGGTACCATATCATATTGCAATATTCAAGTGGACTACGAACATATGTTTTATAAAGCATAATCATGTGTTCAGCTTTTCTTGTTTTGAAGTGCCGTAACAACATTCCCATTTTTGCTTCACATTTTGCCAACAGAGTTGCTATTTGATCATTGCATAACATGTTCCTATTCATCATCACACCAAGGTCTTTAACTGCTTCCTTATTTGTGATGGTTCTCATTATTAGGTCCCTTATATGCATATAGCTTTCTTTCTCTGTCTCCATAATTTATTGATTCAAATTTATCAGAGTTAAATACATCCTATTTACCTCTGCCCAATCATATACTTTGTTAAGGTCTCTTTGTAGAGCGTTCCTATCTCATCACAAGTAATTTCCTATCTTATTCTTGTGTCATCTGCGAAACTACTCACTACCGATCCTTCACATTATTGTCTATGTCTTCAATCATAATAACAAACAGTATTGCAGCTAACACCGTACCTTGCGGCACACCGGATATTACCTTGACTTCATCCGATTTCTCGTCGTTTGCAATAACTATCTGTTTGCTGTTGTGTAAAATTCTTTTAACCATCTTCCTACTTTATCCGACGATATTGTGTTTTCTAATTTTCTTCGCTAATATATTATGGTCTACTTTATCAAAAGCTTTTGCAAAGTCTAAATAAACCACATCTGTTTCATTTCCGCTTTTCATATTTTTGAATATGTTTTCACGGTGGACTAACAGTTGGGTTTGTGTACTTTTTCCGGTACGGAAAAACCATGTTGTCCTTTATTAAACAAATTATTTTTTATTAAATGTTTCATAATATTTTTCTTCATTACCCTTTCATACACTTTCATGTATTATATGTGAGTTAGGACTCACAAGCTATAATACTGCACTCTAGTCTTGATCCACTTTTGAAAGTAGGGGTAATATACGCTAATTTGTGCTCATCATATATCTTGCCTGTATCTTACACTTTGTCTTAATAATATTGCAAGTGGCTTTGCGATAGAATGAACTACTTTCTTTAACAAAATAGCAGGAATTCCATCAGGCCCTGCAGCAGCTCCATTTTTAATTTCATTAATAGCCTGCACAATATCAGCTTCATTAATATCTATGTCAGCTAAATATTCACTATTTTCATCCCTTACTTCTATATCATTATCTTCATTATCTATTCTAGGGGTGAATCTCTCTTATATCGTTCTGCCAGTATGTTGCAAATTTCCTTTTTATTTCATTCGTTAATCTCCCTTCAATTCTCAGAGGGCCTATTTCTATTCTTCTTTTATTCATCTTCTTCGCATATGAGTATAATAGTTTGGGGTTTTTTGCTTGATATTTAATAATTTTGGGTTTTTTCTTCCAAGTCCCGTTTTTCATTTGCTTTTGTTTTGATTGTATAATCTTTTTTTCTGCATTTTCTATCTTACTTTTTAGTTCTATAACTTTTACATGCATTTTTTTCTTTTGCAAGACCTTTTTCCACTTTCTGATTTTCTGGAACAAGATTCTTCTGTCTCTTGGTATGCATGAATGATGTTTACTTTTCTTCTTCGGTATATATTTTTCCACTATTATCTCCAATATTTTATATAATATCTCCGTATTTACCCTTATGTCATCACTTACGAAAATGTTATCCCAATCTTTGTTTAATTCTTCATTAATTTCTGACCATTTTATATTTTGTTTTTACTGTAGAAGTTGTATTTTCCATATCCTTCCCACTTTTTCATTTCTTGCTTATCTCTATTTTCACTTGCTTTGGAATGAACGTTAATCTATGACATTATGGTCTGAAATACTCGCATTATAAACTATTATTTCTTTAACATAATTCATCTCGTTCACAAATACTAGGTCTAAAGTATTTCCTTTCTTGTTGGCAGGTGATTTATTTGTTGAATGTTGTATTCTAGTAGCATATCTAATAGCTTTTCAAATTGCCTCTTATCTTCTGCACTACTATTACTCTCTTTTTTATATGTATAAGTACAACCACAATCTCCTATTCGTTTCTTTCCATTCTACGAAAGGAAAGTTGAAGTCACCAGATAGGAGAATAGTCCAGTCCTTGTGATTTCTACATATATCATCCAATTTTTCAATTGATTAAGTCAAACTCTTTAGTATTAGGAGGTCTATATATTACTATGTTCATCAATTTTTCAGATTCAAATTCTACCGCTATTAGTTCACATTCTGAGTTACTATATTTCTCATATATTTTTCCTTGTTTTTTGTCTTTCCCATATATTGCGGTTCCCCCTTGATTCCTATTTTTTCTATCTGATCTATAAGTTTGGAACCCTTTTATTTGATCATCATTCCCAGTCTCTTGGGAATACCAGGTTTCACTTATATTCATTATATCTATTTTCTTTTCATTTTGGGTTAGTTCTTCTAAGTACTCTATTTTTCTTTTTGAGTTACTCGTAACTAAACCCTGCGCATTCCATCACTATGATGGTTTGCGTGTTTTCTCCTCATTTAAATACTGATAGTAATAAGGATTTTCCATGTCTCTTTCCTGTTCTGGTATGTTGTTCTTTTTTTCATTTCCAGAAATTCTGACATTAAAAAATCCAACTTTTCCATAATAGACGGAGGCAGGGCGAAAGTGGTGCTTCCTTTAGCTTTCCTAGTCTCCATCCAAGTGTTAACTTTCCGGAAAGCCCTCTTGGTAGACAAAGACGTCTTCATCTTTACAAACCCTGGTGTCTTATTAGCTTTCGACGACGAAAACTGCGATGGAGGAGAAGGAGGAGCAGAAGGAAGGAAGGTATCTCCAAAAGAATCACGGAGCAGCAGAGCCAAAACTTGATAGTCTGAAGAAGACGACGTCGAGGGTTGTTCTTCATCAACCTCCTCCGAAGAACAGCTCAATTCCCCTTCTTCCTTACCCGAGTTAAACTCCGAAGAAAGAGGCAGATGACCTTTCACTCCAAGTCTCCTATCAGACCGATGACGAGAAGAACAGGGTAACGTACCCTTAACAGAATCGTTAGCCGACACAGGATCAGCAATCACAACTTGAGTAGAAACGCGAAGTAGAAGGAAGACGGGTAGCGTTCATCTAAAGACTCGGGAACAACGTCCGATCGAGAGCGAACTTCCGTAATCGCGTCCAAGACGCTCTTACGACGATGTCTATTAGCGTCCATCGGAGCGTCTAACCTAGCGTCCCTCCGAGCATCCAACGAAGCGTCCAAATCAGCGTCCAACTGAGCGTCCAACGAAGCGTCCAAAGAAGCGATGAGCGGAGCGTCTCTCCTAGCGTCCCTCGAAGCGTCTCTACGATCGTCCCGCGAAGAGACAGGAATTGACACTTGACGAGCGTCCCGATGAACGTCAACACAAGCATGACGAAGCGGAGCGGTGCGTACCAAATTCCGTCCGTCAGAAACCAAAGCATCTTCATCAGAAACGTCGATGTCGGAACGCCGAGCGTCCTCACGTCGAGAAGAGAGGGCAGAATGAAGAAACCTCTCTCTCTCCTGACGTTTACTTCCACCTCTAGACGAACGCTGGGGAGAACGAAGTCTAGAAGACGAAATACCAGGAAACGGGGACGAAAGACGAGCCGGAGGAGAAGACTGTCTTGATCTCTTGATCGGAAGTCTATCGTCCTTCTTACTACCAGCAAACCGTTTTCCTTTCTGCTTAAGTAAAGCATCCAGTTGTCGCTGCATAGCAAGGATTATCTCCGTCTGCGAAGGTTCTTTATGAGGAGAAGAGCCATGCCTGCGAGAAGGTGAGGGGCGAGGGGACGCCTTCCTCCTTCTCCCAGGAACAGCCTTTGCTCTAGAGCGACTGGGGCGCTCAAAGTCGTCATAATCGGAAGACGACCTAGCCTTCTTCTGGGGCGGAAAGGACACGCTTTCCGGAGAAGAATGCCAATCAGATAAAGCATGACGTGAAGCGTCCTGATCTTGAAACGTCCTCTTCAAAGGTCGCGAATCCGAACGAGATTCCCACCCCTTGCGCGGGGAGGACGCGTCGGAAGACGAGAAACAATCCTTTAGGACACGTCTCGAGCACGCTCCTTAGCAGCCTGGGAGCGTCAACAGGTACTGCTGAAGGGACGTCAGATCGGTGGGGGATCCCCGTAACCCTCCTTTGGCCTTCGACATGCCCTCTCCCTGAGTCCTGGGAGTCCGGCAGAGGTCCCAGCCTAGAGGCGCTATAGGGCCGATCTGACGCCCCCTCCACTTCACTAGGGGCACTATCACTACACTTAGCACTTTCCCTGTTTTCAAGGGCCAGAACCTTAGATTCCAGAGTTTTCAAAGAAATCTTAAAATAAGCGAAAGGGCATTACCCTCCGCAGACACCACTTGAGGGCCCGAAGGCAACACTACGGGGTTAGGAGTCACAAAATCTAAAGAAGGGTTAGAAGGGGTTACATTATTACCCTGTCTACTACCCGATTTACTCCTGGAGGAAGACCTCCTAATCCTATCACGTTCTAATTTATTTACATAGGATTCATATGTCTTCCATTGTGCATCATTCAAACTTTCACACGTCCGTGCAGCGAAAATCATACCTACACACTTGCCCCCTACAACCTTTACCACACTGTGAGGGATCAACCAAAGCTTTTGGTAACCTCACCTTGCATTCGTCTTTCATACACACTCTGGCACTAGCCGAACTAGAACCTGACATATTTAAGGAAAAAACCAAGCCAAATTCAAAAAACAATCCAAAGTCACGTATGCCAAGCTATCGATCCAATAACAAATAACCAAAAAGTCAAGAGGATACACAAGCAAAGAAAGTTTTCCAAAATCCTGAGGCGGAGGTGCTGTAAACAGATGTTTACAACACCGGCGACAGAAGAAATCTGATAGAAAATGGGAATGGTTCCTGATACCCGCCTCCCAGCGGCGGGAATGGGTACTAACCACCCTACTCCCACTACGTGTGTCATAAGTTTTTAGAAATTTTGTCGGACTTCAGAGAATACAGCTATATATATATCTGACAGGTAAGTTTCATGAACAAACTTTATTGTATTATAACAATATCATTTTCATACAATGAACTTACCTGTCAGATATATACTTAGCTGATTGGCACCCTTTGGTGGAGGGTAAGAGACAGCTAAAATGGAATAGACAGGTAAACCACATATGTTGTAGGTATAAAAGAAAAACCTTGGTTCCTACCTGATAGGTGGTAGACTTCGTGGCTGTTGCCCGGTAGTCTGCATCACCTCAAGACTTTAGCGAGATATGTGATCTATGGCTAAGAGTTCTTGTGGGTCTGTCGATGGGTATATGAACCGCTTACTCGGCAGAGCCTGAAAGGACTTTGTCAATGGGTACTGGACCACTTCTATGACAACACACCTTATGAAGGAGCACACAACCAATCCCGACCACCTGATCCTAACCACCATGTTAGTATAAAGAATTGTTCTGAGTTATCCCCGAACTCATCACAAACAACCCATAACTCGAAAACTAATACGCATTCATACAAAAATTCCAAAAAAAAAATTTTTAATACTCCTCCAAAAGATATCACAAGAGTTCCTTACTGAACAACAGTGACTGGCCGCCAGTGCAGCACCGAGCCCTCTTTGTCAGCAGAAATCTAGAACATATCTGGTAGAAGGTATGTACAAAGTTAAGGATTGGTGTTTGCTCCTTTACCCAGTATCGTATCCGCCGATACGAAAGGCCCCAGAGAAAAACATTTCTCGTAGGTCACGCGAACGTCTTTAAGATAGTGAGATGCAAATACCGAATTGCACCTCCAATATGTCGTATCAAGGATTTTCTTTAGCGACATATTCTTCTGAAAAGAGAGAGACGTCGCCACTGCTCTAACTTCATGAGCTTTTACTCTTAAGAGTGGAAAAGAGTCGTCAGGACAGAACTTGTGAGCATCTGTAATGACGCTCCTTATGAAGAAAGCTAATGCATTCTTTGACATGATTCTTGTAGGGTCCTTAATCGAACACCAAAGACCTTGCCTAGAGCCTCCCATTTGTTTCTTCCTTTGTAAGTAGAACTTCAAGGCTCTTACAGGGCAAAGAGACCTTTCTGTTTCTCTACCCACGAGACTCGATAAGCCTTTAATCTCGAATCTCTTGGGCCAGGGATTCGAGGGGTTTTCGTTTTTCGCTAGAAAAAGTGTTCTAAACGAGCGAAGGCCGAGTCTCTGTTGAAGCCGACTTCATCTTCAAGGGCGTGAAGTTTCACCAATTCTTTTGGCTGTCGCCAAAGATAAGAGAAACAAGCATTTCCTCGTTAAATCCCTAAACGAAGCTAAATGAGGAGGCTCGAATCTTTCAGACGAAAGGAACTTGAGAACCACATCCAGGTTCCAGCTGGGAGGAGTTAGTTCCTTAGATTTTGATGTTTCAAACGATCTAATAAGGTCGTGTAGATCTTTATTATCAGCAAGCTCTAGGTCTCTATTTCTGAAGACTGCCGAAAGCATGCTCCTGCATCCTTTTATAGTCGATACAGACAAGTGAGAATCCTCTCTCAGGAACAAAAGGAAATCAGCGATTTCGGTTATAGAGGTACTGGAGGAGGACAACTTCTTAGACTTACACCACCTTCTAAAAACCTCCCACTTAGACTGATAGACTCGTCTAGTGGAAGCTCTGCAGGCTCTAGCGATAGCGCTTGCAGCTTTGCAAGAAAACCCCCTCGCTCTGACAAGTCTTTCGATAGTCGAAAGGCAGTCAGAGCGAGAGCGGGGAGGTTTTGATGAAACCTCTCGAAGTGTGGCTGTCTGAGAAGATCCATCCTTCTTGGAAGGGATCTGGGGAAGTCTACTGTCCACTCCAGCACCTCTGCAAACCAATCCTGTGCTGGCCAAAAAGGGGCTATCAGGGTCATCTTGTTCCGTTGGGACAACTACAAACTTTCTCAACACTTGCCCCAGGATTTTGAAAGGGGGAAAAGCGTACACGTCTACATGAGACCAGTCTAGCAGGAAGGCGTCGACCACGAGAGCTCTTGGGTCTTCCACCACTGAGCAAAAGACTTCCAGCCTTTTGGAAAGGAATGTGGCGAACAGGTCTACATGAGGAGTGCCCCAAAGATCCCAAAGACTGACACACCTCTGAATGAAGGGTCCACTCTGTGTGAAGGACCTGGCTTCTCCTGCTCAGTCTGTCCGCCCTGACGTTTCTCGTACCCTGAACAAATCTTGTCAGGAGGGAGATGTTCCTCTGGGAGGTCCAAAGTAGCAGATCTCTTGCTATTTCGTATAGGAACAAGGAATGCGTTCCTCCTTGTTTCCGAATGTAGGAAAGGGCGGTAGTGTTGTCCACATTCACTTGGACCACACTGTTTGTCACAAAAGGTTCGAAGAACTTTAGAGCCAAGTGTACTGCCAGAAGTTCTTTGCAATTTATGTGCCAGGACACCTGTGCTGCCTTTCAGGTGCCTGACACTTCTCTCGGTCCTAGTGTTGCTCCCCAACCCTTCTCCGATGCGTCTAAATATAACACTCGGCTTGGGTTCGGAACTTCCAGAGAAATTCCCTTGTTCTCTTTTAGAGGGGACAACCACCATTGCAGGTGTGGTTTCATTTCCATTGGAAGGAGAAAACTGTCGGAGAGAAGTCCCGTCTTCCAATTCCATGATCTCCTTAGGAAAAACTGAAGAGGACGAAGATGCAGTCTTCCTAGATGAAAGAACTGTCCGAGCGAGGAAAGGGTCCCTAGAAGGCTTAACCATTCCCTCGCCGAAGTTCGTTCTTTCCCTAAGAAGAGAGAGACTTTTTCCAAACCTCTCACGATTCTCTCTTGCGAAGGAAATACTCGAAAACCCCGAGAATCCATCTGAATCCCCAGATAGACTAAGTTCTGTCTGGGGATCAGCTGTGACTTCTCGAGGTTCACGAGTAGTCCCAACGACTTTATCAGGTCTAGGGTCAAAGAAAGGTCCTCCAAAGACTGTCTCTCTGTTCTGGCCCTGATGAGCCAATCGTCCAGATATAGAGAGATGTTGACGCCTTTGAGGTGAAGAAACCTCGCCACATTCTTCATCAGGTTTGTGAAGACCTGAGGAGCTGTGGACAGGCCGAAACACAAGGCCCTGAACTGAAAGATCCTTCCCCCCGTCATGAAACGGAGGTACTTCTTCGAAGAAGGGTGAATCGGGACATGAAAATAAGCGTCCTGGAGATCCAGCGACACCATCCAATCTCCTTGTCGTAAAGCCGCAAGGACTGAGGCCGAAGTCTCCATAGAGAACTTCTCCTTTAGAACAAACTTGTTCAGAGCGCTGACGTCTAGTACCGGTCTCCAGCCCCCCGAGGCTTTCGCAACCAGAAAAAGACGATTGTAAAACCCCGGAGAGTTTTGCTCCAGTACTAATTCTAAAGCTCGTTTGTCCCACATTTGATCCACCATCAGACGAAGAGTATCCCTCATACAGGTCCCTGTATCTGGCTGACAGTTCCCGCGGAATAGTCGTTAGGGGAGGACTGTCCTGGAAGGGGATAAGATATCCCTTCCTGATTATAGACATTGAAGAGGCGTCCGAGTTTATGAATGTCCAGGCGTCTGCAAATTTGAGAAGCCTGGCACCCACTGGTGTTTGGAGGTTGGCTGTCTCACTTCCCTTTCTTAAAGGGACGGGAAGAAGTTCTACCTCTCCTCTCAGTACCTCTCCTTTTTGAGGGAACTCTGGAGGGAGGGCCTCCTCGAAAGGGCTGAACAGTAGAAGTAGGTCCTTTCTTGTCAACCGCAACAAGGGGTCTCTTCTTCCTTGCAGTCTGAAGGAGAAGATCTTGTGTCGCCTTCTCAGTCAGTGAGCGAGAAATGTCCTTCACTAACTGAGAAGGAAACAAGAAGTCTGACATGGGAGCGAAAACCAGGGCTGCTCTCTGTGAGGGTGAAACCGCCTTGGTTAAGAAGGCACTAAAAATACTCCTCTTCTTAAGGAGTACCGCTCCAAAGAGGGAGGAGACTTCTCCCGATCCGTCTTGTACTGCCTTGTCAATACATGGCAGTATACTAAGAATGACTTCGGGGTCTAGACCTTCCGAGTCATGAGCCTTCTTAGACATCACCCCAAGGGACCAGTCTAGGAAAATAAAAACTTCCAAAATATGGACGAGTCCCTTGAGGAGATGATCAGTCTCAGAAATCGCCCAAGTCACACGAGCTCCGTTCAAAGCGTGTCTACGCGATGAATCAACCAAGGTTGAAAAGTCCGCTTCAGCCGATGCTGGGAGAGAAAGGCCCATGTTCTCCCCAGTTCGGTACCACACACCTCTTTTTCCAGAAAGTATGGCTGGAGGCATACAGAAGGTGGTTCTGACCAGTTCTTTCTTTGACAACATCCACTTGTCAAGCGACTGTAGAGCTCTTTTCATAGAGATAGTAGGTCTCATCTTCAAAACCGACGAAGACTTAGGTACGATCGCACTCAAAAACAGTGATCGAGGCAAAGGAGGAGCAGCAGGAGTCAACGAATCTCCATACTCTTGCAAAAGAAGGTCTGTCAAAACTCTATAGATAGAGAAGCCTTCTCTACCGTTAGCACCGTCTTCCGAATCTACGTCCACACCGTGCGGAGAATCGGCTTGAAATACGAGAGGATCTTCACCAAGTTCTCTCTCTACTGGCGACAAACTCCTACTAGGAGAGGGACTCATCGAGTGAACAGATTCTCTCTCAAGTCTACAAGTTGTCTCGCGTCTGCTTGACTTCTCACGCCTAGCAGCTCTTCGCAGCTTGGCTGGCGCAATCGCGCTTATGGCTGGAGCTTGTTGCTTGGCTGGCGTCTCGCGCCTGGCTGACGCCTCGCGCTTGTCTGGCGCCTCGCGCTTGGCTGACTCCTCGCGCCTGGCTGGCGCCTCGCGCTTGGCTGACTCCTCGCGCCTGGCTGGCGCCTCGCGCTTGGCTGACTCCTCGCGCCTGAGAGTATCCTTGTCTAGAGCAACTCGCTCGGATAGCTCCTGACGCCTGAAAGAATCTTCGCGCCTGGAAGACGTCTCACGCTTGTAAGGCTCTTCATGCCTGGAGGACGCTTCACGTCTGGCAGGCGAAAGAAGACGAGACTTCTTAATAGGAAGTCTAGCGTCCTTCTTGCGAGGGGGATCCCTCGAAAGAAACTCCAACTAAAGAGGCTTAAACTGTTTTCTTGCACAGCTAAAATAAATACTCCCTTGGAATCCACACCAGCGTCCTCTTCAATAGAAGGAGGAGACCTCGAAGGTGTGCGATCCTCAACTACCGATCGAGGAGGCGTCGAGACCATCTTAGCCTTCTTGATAGAAGAGGGGGCTTCCTCCGAGAAGCGCTCCGGGCTCGAGTCAAACGCTTCTTTGGGTTCTTTCCAGTGCTTTTCAGTGCCTAGAAAGATCCGAGTCCTTCCACCCTCGTTTAGGTGAAGGAGAACCGGACGACGAGAAACAATCTCGTAGGATGCTTCTATTAAAGCGGTCCTGAGCAGTCTGTAGCGAAACAAAAGAAACCCTGCTGAGGGACGCCTGACCGTTGGGGATTCCCCACAACCTCCGTACGGCTTTCGACTTTCCTTCTCCTCTGGGTATGTGAGTTTGGAAGAGGTCTAGGCCTGGGAGCATCGCAGGGACGGTCAGACGCCCCCTCCACAACACTGGGAACACTTACTTCACTAAGCAAATCACTATCACTTCCCTT
Organism: Macrobrachium nipponense; assembly: GCF_015104395.2. Lineage (NCBI taxonomy): Eukaryota > Metazoa > Arthropoda > Malacostraca > Decapoda > Palaemonidae > Macrobrachium > Macrobrachium nipponense. Next base: position 35,437,326 of record NC_087200.1, read on the forward strand.
ACCTTGCATGGCCGCCATTTTAGTCTTCATCTTACGAAGAGTAGCCTTCAGATTGGCGATTTCAGAAGCCGAATCCGAATGCAAAGCCTGTGAGGGTTCAGATACAGAGGGAGAATCAAAATCATTAATTACAGGAGAGTTAGACTCAGAAAAAGGCTCAATAGGCCTTGTACACACACCCTTCTGTGCAGCCCGTCTAATTCTATCCCTCTCTAACTTCTTCAAGTAAGAAGTTAGAGTCTTCCATTCATTAGCATTCAACTTTTCACACTCATTACAGGTGTTAGCTAAGGAACAGTCAAACCTCCTACACTTACGACATACAGTGTGAGGATCAACCGAAGCCTTCGGTATCCTCACCTTGCAGCCTACATTCACACACACTCTCACACTAATACTTGAATCAGACATTCTAGCAGAAAAATCAAAAGCAAGTCCAAATCCAGTCCACGGTAGCGAATGCCAAAACAACGATTCAGTACGTCACCAAGAAATCCAATAAAGTTGATCAAAAAGTCTTGAAAAGCGAATTCCAGTCAGGAGGTAGTAACAACAATGTTGATACCACCGGCGACAGAGAAAATATGATAGAAAACGGGAATGGTTCCTAGTTCTACCACCCAGGGCAGGCCAGTAGATCACCTGACCTACCTGTAGCGAGTGGCGCGAAATTTGAATTTCTGTCGGGGACGACGGAGTCTTAGCTAAGTATATATCTGACAGGTAAGTTCATTGTATGAAAACGTAATGTATAAAGAAGTAAAAAAAAAAATGTAAAAATACAACACTTTGTCAGAAATTGTACTTTTCCTAACTATACAAACCTGAGGTCCTTTAACAATAGGAAGGTACTTAGCGGCAGCTGAAGGTACTTAGCGGCAGCTGAACCGGTCGTAAGCTTCAAACAAGGGGTTTCGGTAGTGCACTACTTGTCCGGCAGTTAGCGGTCAGCTCGACTGCGAGGAGAGGAGTCACTTTGCTTTAGGCCCAGGAAACGCAGAGTGAGGGGGGGCATGAGGTGGGACTATATGTAAAGGACCTCAGGTTTGTATAGTTAGGAAAAATACAATTTCCGACAAATTGTTATTTGTTTCGATATGTATACAAACCCTCGGTCCTTTAACAATAGGAAGACTCACTTCTTGGTGGGTGGAATCTGAGTCTTATGAACAGACTGGTGTTCGTCCTACCTTGGATTCCCTCCCTGGTCGTAAGAGCAGAGGGAGGGATCCTAGCCTCTGCCTAGCTGATCGGGGTGTGCACCGCAGGATCAGTGGTCAGACTTCTGGACCAGATTTATAAGAGGGAGGCAAGCGTACCTCTTATAAATGGCAAAAAGCAAGAACTAGTTCCTACTTCAAGAGCCAAAGTAAAGTTATGGGTTTGTCTCTTGTTGGCTTCCACTCCTCCCCCTTGTTGGGGAGTGGTGGATAAACACTCCTATCCCTACTGAAAGGGACAGAATGGAGCTCGATTGTGTAGCTTACCTGCATCGGCCTCCTGTTCAGCGTAGTGACGACTGCGGCCCTCTGCCTACAGATAGAGAAGAAGAACAAAGGAGGAAGAGAAGCCAGTCACACTCTCTTTCACTCGTCCATTCATGCAGTCACACAAGGACGCGATGCTGTTCTGTCCGCTCGGGTGCTGGGTAGACTACACAACTTGTTGAGCAGCCACCACGGGTCCCAAGGAAAAAGTGTCCAAGGACCTGTGGGTGATATCCCGAAGGTAGAATGAAGTGAAGGTGGTCTGGTTGGCCCAAACCCCTGCCTTCAGAACCTGCGCCAGGGAGAAGTTCTTGCGGAACGCAAGGGTTGGACCAATACCTCTGACTTCGTGGGCTCTCGGACGAAGGGTACGGGTGTCGTCACTACCATCTGTGTCGTACGCCCTCCTGATCACCTCACGCAGCCAGAAAAAAAGAGTGTTCTTGGAAACTTCTTTCTTGGTAACCCCGGTGCTAACGAAGAGGTGTCAACACTCAGGCCTGAGGTGCCGAGTTCTCTTCAGATAACGCCGTACCGCCCTCACAGGACAAAGCAGCATCTCATCCGCATCATTATTGGTGAAATCCTTCAGGGAGGGGATCTTGAAGGACTCAAACCGGTCGTCAGGGACGTAAGGATGCTGAGTCTTTGCTACGAAGTTCGGGACGAAATCGAGCGTCACGGATCCCCATCCCCTGGAATGCTTGACGTCAAAGGAAAGACCATGAAGTTCCCCTACTCTCTTCGCCGATGCCAGGGCCAGCAGAGAGAGGGTCTTGAGGGTCAGATCCCTGTCTGACGACTCTCAGAGTGGCTCAAAGGGTCTACGAGTCAAACTCCTAAGGATGAGAGTCATGTCCCATCCCAGGGGCCTGAGTTCCCTAGGTGGGCAAGACCTCTCGAAGCTCTTCATAATGAGGGAGATCTCGAAGGAGGAGATATCCACTCCTCGCAGTTTAAGGACTAGGGCCAGGTTGGCTCTGTATCCCTTAACCGCAGAGACGGAGAGGAGCTTCTCTCGGCGAAGGAAAACGAGGAAATATGCTACCTGCTGAATAGTGGCTCTGAGAGGAGAGAGACCCCGTCCACGACAGCAACCACAGAAGACGGACCACTTTCCATGGTATACAGCTGCAGAGGACTTTCTGAGGTACCCAGCCACCTCTGTTGCTGAGCTGCGAGAAAAGCCTCTCGCTCGCAAGAGATGGTGGATAACAGCCAGCCGTGAAGACACAGGGACCGAACTGACTGGTGGTACCGTTCTATGTGTGGCTGGCACAGGAGGTTGTGCCAGGGGGGAATCTCTCTCAGTGCTTCGGCGAGCAGAGCCAGCAGGTCCGGGTACCAAATGGCCTGAGGCCATTTGGGTGCCACCAGGATCATCCGAAGATTCAGGGTGACCAGCGCCCTGCTGATCACCTTGCGAATCAGACAGAACGGGGGAAAGGTGTACACGAAGAGGTTGTCCCACGGGTGTTGAAGAGCGTCCTCAGCAGCTACCCATGGGTCCGGCACAGCCGAGTAGAAAACCTGGAGTTTTCTGTTGTCCTGGGTGGCGAACAGATCCACGACTGGACACCCCCACAGGTTGAAGAGCCTTTCTGCTACGTCTGGATGAAGGGACCACTCGGTTCCTATCACCTGATCCCGACGGCCCACTTGTGCATCTGCAACATCAACTGATGCAACCGGAGGGACACTAGGTCCCACTGTTTGTTGATGTATGCCACTACCGTGGTGTTGTTGCTCATCAACACCACTGAGTGTCCCACCAGACGATCTTGAAACTCTTGGAGAGCGAGAAACGCCGCCTTGAGCTCCAGGATGTTGATGTGAAGGTGCTTGTCATGATGGTTCCACACACCCGCAGCCAGCAACTCCTCTAGGTGTGCGCCCCATCCCTCGGTCGATGCGTCTGAGAACAGCAACATCTCCGGGAGGGGGGGAAAGTGCTAAGAGGCTCTCCTCTTACGAGGTTCCCGTCGTCCAGTCACCAGGCTAGGTCCTGCCTCACCTCCTCCGTGAGAGACACAGGGAAGAAAGGTGGGTCTCTTGCCTGTGACCAACACTCCTTTAGTCTCCATTGCAGAGACCGCAGGTGAAGACGCCCGTGAGGGACTAGCTTCTCGAGAGACGACATGTGACCAATCACGACCTGCCACTGCTGTAGGGACATGAACCGTCCTGCTGCCTCCCTGAATCTGCTGATCCGCGAATCTGCGGGGAAGACTTGCCCTGCTACCGTATCGATCAGCATGCCCAGGTACTTCATCCTCTACTTAGGCTCGAGATCTGACTTCTCGTAATTCACTATGATCCTCCGATCGTGGCAGAATTCGAGGAGTCGATCTCTGTCCTGTAGCAACTGTGAGCGGGAGCTCGCCAGGACCAACCAATTGTCGAGATACCTCAGAAGACGTATCCCTACCAAGTGGGCCCAAGCCGACACCAGCGTGAACACTTGCGTGAACACCTGTGGGGCGGTTGAGAGACTGAAACAAAGTGCCCTGAATTGGTACACCGTCCCGTCAAGGATGAAGCGGAGGTACTTCCTGGAGGATTGATGGATGGGTATCTGGAAATACGCGTCCTTCAGATCCGCAGAAAGCAAGAAGTCGTTCTCCCTGATGGAATTGAGCACTGACCGTGATGTCTCCATTGTGAACCGAGTCTGGCGAACGAATCGGTTCAAGGGAGAGAGATCTATCACCGGGCGCCAGCCCCCCCGAGGACTTCTCCACCAGGTAAAGTCGACTGTAGAAGCCCGGCGACTGATCCCATACGATCTCCACAGCTCGTTTGCTCAGCATGGCTTCTACTTCCAGCCAAAGCGCCATGTCCTTGGCTGAACCAGGAGCGTACGTCTGATGATGGTGGACCGGGTTGGAGGTGAGGGGTGGCCGAGACTCGAAGGGTACCAAATATCCCTCCCGAAGAACTTTCACTATCCAGGTCTCCACTCCGTAGCGCTGCCATGTTGACCAATGGCTCGCTAGGCATCCCCCCACTTCCGGCAGCAGGTGAGGGGGAATGCCATCAATAGTGTTTCCCTTCTCTCTTCGATTTCTTCTTCCCGGTTCCTCCTCGAGAGAAGGAGAACTGGGAGGAGTGCTGGTTACGGTTACTCCTTACAGTCGAAGTCGAAGGCAGAGTCTTTCCTCTCGGATTCAACGAAGCGATCGTCTTAGCCGCAGAGGAAGCGCAAGCTAAACTCTTGGGCTTAGCCGCAGTCGTCCGAGGTTGCCCAGCCACCTTGGAGACTGCCTGGTGGACAAGACGGTCACTGTCGTCAGTGCGCCGCAGCGTCCACCATCTCTCTGGGGAAGAGAGAGGAGGAACTCCGCACCGGTCCGTTGCGAAGACCCAAGGACGCCTCTCACCCAGCCACACTAGTCACTCGAGTGAGGACAGCGTCCCTACGCCTCAGAACCAGGTTGGCCCACAGGTTAGCCGTCTGGTGGGTCAGGTAGGAGATAGCCCTACCTCCAGACTGGCACAGTCTCACGAAAGCCGGGTCCCCCTCAGGAGTGATGTTTCCCGAGGAGGCCGAGGCTTTAGCCACTGTGAGGGACCACAGGTCTAGCCACGAGACTGCTTGGAATGCTGCCATAGCGGTAGATTCCAAGGCAAGTGCCTCTTGCTGCAAGAACCAGAGGTTCTCCGACAGGAGCTGCTGCAGAGACACCCCCAGAGTTAGGCTAGCTAATTGCAGGTTAACCTGTTTGGGCGGCAGAGGGTCCTCTGATGGCACGTAAAAGCGCCTCTGTCGCGGTAGAGGTTGGGGAAGGAGCTTGGCCGACCTGCCGGACTGAAGTGAACCCTCCTGTCCGGAGACGAAAGCGTCCACCTGGCTCAGCACACTGTCGGCCAAGGCTGATCACGGCAGACCCACCGTCGTCCTGGGTTCCTTTTGGGTCCCCATGAATGACTCCAAACCCGAAGTAGGCTCAGAAGGTGGGAGCAGCGATCCTTCCCCGAGGTCGTTGTGCTGACGGATCAGCGCAATAACCTCAGCAAACGGCCTCTGGATCTCGGGAGTGACTGCGTCCTGCAGAGACGGACCGTCAGGCCCATCCAGCAAGAATGCCTCCCGAGACCCTCCTGCTTCCAGAGGAGGAACTGCAACAGACCCCTCATGGTCTTCTCCTGCCACTTGCGCATACGATCTGGTTGGTCTGAGGACCGTGCCACGTTCATAGGGCGTGGTGGCGAGATCGAGAGGAGCGCGCCCCTCGCGATCGCTCCTGGTCACCTCGCTCTTCCTGGTGTAGCCCGAGGAAGTTAAAGGGATAGGAGAGGTAGACCTGACGCTCCCCCCTCGCCCACCGGCAGAACCGGTGTGCTGGGGGGGCTGCAGGCGATCGCCAACCCGCGGTGGTGATCGAGCTGCAGTCCTGGTCGAGCAGTTCTCACGGGGAGAGCGGCTGGACTGAGAACAGCGGCGACGGTCCCGAGCGTCAGAAGAGCTGCTGTTGGTCCCCCTCTCCGCCCGGTCCCGGTAGGAGCGGCGGTCAGGGGACCGGCAGAGTCCGCTGTCGCAGTGGGAGCGAGGCCTGTCCTCACGGCACGTCACACCACTTGGACCAGCTGAGGCTGGTCCAGGCGACCAAGGGGACCGCTTCTTCGCCTCAGTCCGCAGCCAGTCTGGGACCGTCGCGTCAACCCTGGGTACCGGCGGATCGCTGCGAGAGCGATCGCTGGTCTGGTGGGAGTCACCTGGGCGACTCCCGCCAGTCTTCCGCTCCGTGCCTGGATCCTGGCGTCGAGCAGACTTGGTTGCCTGGATCTTGGCTGCACGGTCACCCGCAGGTGACCGTACCCTTTCAGAAGGAGAGAGACGGGCCCCGTTCCCGAAGGAACAGGAGGACCAGCGGAAGTCCCAACCGTCCCACCGGAGTGGGACGGACCCTTAGAAGTCTCAGGGCGAGCCTTCTTAGGGGGGAGGAAGCTACCTTCTTCTTCTTCAGCTGTGGGGCCTCAGAAGATGAAGGGGAAGCAGTAGCAGACGACAACGAAGAAGGCGATGAAGAATGAAGAAGGCGATGAAGAATGAAGACGACGACGACACCTTCCTCCCCTTCTTCTTCTTCTTCGTCAGCTTCCTCAGGACCACCGTCAGGTCTTCCATACAGGATGGAGCCAGGGCAGTTGCCGAAGCAACAGGGCCCGACTGCACCTGTCCGGAAGGACCTGGGGCGGGAGCAGCAAAACCACGGGCAGGAACAACAGCGGCAAGAACTGGTACTGGAACTGGAGCAGCAGCAATCTCAGGAACAGGAGGCAGAGCAGGAACCAGCGGCATTCTCTGTACTCCAGGCAAGTCCAGGGGAGAGCTCTTGGGACATTGGAAGTCAGGGGCTGGAGCAAGAGCGGCAAAACCAGGCGGCGACATGGAAAACCTCTTCACCACCGGCAGAAGCGCCTGAACAGCAGCTGTCGGGGTAACCATGGTGACGTGCTGTGTGTAAACCAGGTGAGGTGGAGCAGCGTAGCCAGGCGTGGCACCGTCGTGGTTGTCGTGGTGGTCGGGCCGTGAGTTACTTGCCTGGCTTCTCTCGCCAGACGACTCAGCAGCCCCTGAACACTCGGTGTCCCTTGGAGCCTCAGCAAGTACCAGGCCCAGCCAAGATCGTCCTCCGTGGCAAGCAGATCTGAGGAAGGAAATAGAGTTGGGTTAGTAAGAGGGGGGGGTCTCCCTACGCCCGGGGGGGGACAGTTCCCACCCCAAGCGAACAGACGACCCCGAATACAACTGAACATCGGGGTACCTAGCCCCATCCTCCACGCTCGACTGAAGGGGAAGGAGCCATACGAGGGAGCTGAGATGGAGGGAGAAAAGAAGAAGACGTGTCCGTAACCAAGGGAGTAACAAGAGAACCCTCCGATGACTCCTTGGCCGGCTTACGTGGTTTCTTCATCCCCCCATAGCGCTTCCACTGCTCCTCTGACCATACAACACATACATCACATGGCTCGGTGCGAGAGCATTCTCGCCCTTGACACCGAGTGCAAAATTCATGAGGGTCAACTTCAAAAGAGGACCAAAAGGCCCCACACTTACGGCCCTCCACACCAGGGCACAATCTGCGGCTGATGGGGGGCAAGGGGGTCTCTCCGGCTCTCGGGATTCCATTATCACTTACAATAATCACTGAGTATGATATACAAAAAAACAGATACGTACTTACGCTGGCTTTGTACATTCACACTAAGTAATAGAAAAAGAGAAGAAGCCTTCACGAAGTGAAGAAAACCAAGCATACGACTTGAAGCGGGCAGAGAGGCGAGCAGCACGTCTATCCACCAATGTGGCCGAAAGCAAAGTGGCTCCTCTCCTCGCAGTCGAGCTGACTGCCAACTGCCGGACAAGTAGTTAACTACCGAACCATTTTGTTTGAAGCTTACCACCGGTTCAGCTGCCGCTAAGTACCTTCCTATTGTTAAAGGACCTCAGGTTTGTATACGCATCAGAACAAATATCCTATACGTAATACATTTTCATACACATTTTAAACATAAAAGAATGAACATTTATAAATCGACACATCCATTGCTAAATTTGCACTTATGTAACTCGATATTTTTGGCATGGAACAGCATCAGAGGCATATATTTTACCCTAATAACTATGTAATAACTCTCCATAAAATTTGTTAATATAATTTGTGTAACCTTTATGGTCTGAACGGCATTCCTACAAATGTATGAACTCATTAGAAAATGGCGCTAGCGGCGCTGTTAACTGAAAATTGTGCCGTAAAAATACCTTAAAATGCCTTATTTTTTAATTAATATTTTTGACGACAGCCGTAAAATCGATTCGCTGCTGAGCGATTGCGCCGTTAACCACGGGCTGCCTGTAGTGAGTGCTTGGCGAGCGTTAGAATTCATAAGAATTCCCACACTCGGCAAGAAAAAACCCAACTCTTGTATGACAATAATCAGGTGAGCCTTTTCTCACCCTGGTACTCAGCAATATGATGAAGCCGAGCACTTGGCGAGCGCCAATGAAACCAAGGGATCCAGGCGCTCAGCGAGACTCCCGATTATTATAATAATCATCGGGAATACCCGTTGCCCGAGTGTTTGGAAATCTCAGAAAACCAAATCACCTTGTGAACGCTAGAAATTCCAAGGAATTTAATGGCTTAGCGAGACTCCTGATTTTCGTAATACCGGGAATGTCTGTCTCACTTGAGTGGTTGGAAATTACAGAAAAGCTATAACACTCTGAGAATACCAGAAATTTCAAAGAATTCGAGCATTCAGCAGATTCCTGGTTATATTGTAGAAACAATTATCAGGAATTCTTGTCTCGCCCAAGTGTTTGCAGATTGTAGAAGACCAAAACACTCAGAGAGTGCTAGAAATTCCAGAGAATTTTAAAGTGCTTGACGAGACCCCCGATTTTCATCAAACGATCATCAGGGTGGGGGACCCTCCTCAACTCCTGTAGAAATCGGGGAGAAACGGGCATATATGATCCTTCCTCAACAACATGGACAGACATTTGGTAAGACCCTAAGGCCCCTCCAGGAACATAGTCCCACGATGGTGAATCCTACAGAGAGCACTCTGCAGGATCCCTTCTATTCACCTCCCCACTCCTGGCGTAGCCATAGGAAGTACAGTGGGAATAGGGGAGGAAGACTGTACGATCCCGCTTGCCTTGCTAGTGGAACTAGCAGGAGAAGCGAGTCACGGGCAGCCATCAACCTGCAGTGATGGCCGCTCCGCGAGTCTAGGAAAGCGTTATCATCTGGAGAAACTGCTTTCCCGAGGATGGTTACGAAACTCTTGTACGGTAGGCTAAACATGTCTGCTACCACTGAGACCTGTCACTCACGTTTGTGTGACCGTCGTCTGGGTGGGGCTGAGCATGCACCTGACTGGAAAGAGCTGATACCGTCCTCCAACGCGTCTAAGTTCTCATCGAGGCTGAAACCTCTCAAGAGGGCTGAATGGGGGACCCCCCACAGTCTCTGAGTGCACGGTCCCGTGGGACCGTCACGCCAACCCTGGGAACCGAGCAATCACTGCAAGAGTGATCACCAGAGAGGTGCGAGTCACCTGAGTGACTCGCTCTTTCTTCCACTCAGTGCCCGAGTCACGGTGGTCAGCGGACTCAGCATCACCAACTCTGGATGCATGCGAATATGATATTGTCATGATACAATAAAGTTTGTTCATACTTACCTGACAGATATATATATAGCTGTATTCTCTGACGACCGACAGAATTTCAAAACTCCCGGTAAACGCAGTGGTCGGCTAGGTGGTTAGTACCCATTCCCGCCGCTGGGAGGCGGATACCAGGAACCATTCCCATTTTCTATTCAGATTTTCTTTACCACTGTCCCCTGAGGGGAGGTGGGTGGGTACTTGATTATATATATCTGTCAGGTAAGTATGAACAAACTTTATTGTATCATGACAATATCATTTCTGGGCTCAGCTCGTGTCGCTGCGCGAAATATCCTTTAATCTATTATTTCTAGGGTAAATGTACTAACACATACCAGAGAATAAATAAATAAAGAAAAAGGTCAGTATAACTGACTCGCTCACTCTCCCAGAGAGTGTCGGTATGAACACTATGGCGAGTGAGACCACTACCACGAGCCAAATGCCAATAGAATTCTCCCACTACAAAATCCCCCAAGAGGAGAGCCGACCCCACAGATGGGCAGCACCTACTACTACTACTCCATCCCATGCTGCCGACTGCTGCGCCTCTGGTGGCCATCCTTTTCAGTTAGCGCATACGATACACATGTGCCATTTTCTTCTCTGTGTTTTTTGTGCCCTTTCCTTTGGATTTTATTACCATGGAGCGTGCAGCCATCGCAGCAGCTAAGTTAAGTACTCAGTGTTTATTGCTAAGTGGTTTTTTCCGGCCCTGAGCACGTATTTGCCGTTTTTTAGGTATAAATACGAACTCTAGGTCGGAAGCATGGCAGCATGGTTCTGCCTCGTGGTGGGTTCGTTCTGGGTCGCCCATACCCAGAACATCCCCTTGCTTATGTACGCTACTATTTTATTTATCCGCTTTGTTAGGGTACGGTCTACACGGTTTGTCATGCATGCATGTCTTTTACCTTATGTAGGCTCTTCCATCCAGACCCTAGCCACGGCTCTTAGTATCGTCCCTCGGCTAGCTTGGTGGTAGACTTGCTTCGGGTTAGTCGTACACTCCTGGATTTTTTCTCCTACTATATTGTTTTCTTTCTTTCATTTATTATTCATTTATATTATTTATGTGATATTTGTTAGGTTAGTTAGGCGTCTGGCTTGCTTAGCCTAGGTCTTGGCCCATTGGGCCTATATGTTACCGCTCTTCAGCTCGGTTGCTTCCCGATAGCATCTCTGATCAGTTGGTTATGTTTCTAGGCTTAGTTGTTGTTCTTATCGCCCCGTGGTCACTACGTGATCACGAGGCAGCCAGACGCCTGTCCAGTCACTTCCCCCCCTCCCGCTCTTCTATAGGGTCGGGGGGGGTGGGGGTAGGTCTGCCCATGCTCCGCTCCACATACCCGAGCCTGCCTCCCTCTCTCCCCCCAGGCGGAGGGGGTAGAGGGACGGGACAGACCCAGATTGGACTCGACCTCTCCGGCTTCTCGGTCCGGTCGGATGGTAAGGTGGGGGGGGGACTGGCCTTTCCCCCCTCCATTACTACCCCATCGCTCCGTTACTAGCCCGAGTCTGTATGCCCTCTTGCTCTTTCCCACCTTACTAGGGCTCCTTTACCACCGGAGACCTGGCATCCAGCGGAAAGGTGCTAGTCTACCCACAGGGTGGACCGGAACATACAGTCGGTCCCTTCTAACCTCTCCGTTTCACTGAGTTACACACTCCGCCACGCACTGGACTTAGTCCGGTACGTTCGAGTTTTTAGGTTTAAGATCTATTATGTTAAACTATTAAGTTTATCTTAAGTACCTTAAACCATCCCCCCTCCCTTCTTGTCTCACCGGATCCCTCCGGGGTTATAGCCTATTCAGGCGATTAAGGGAGGGGTTATTGCCCCAAATTTTTTCCGAGCTCCGGCATGCAACGGAGTTCTTCTGTCCTTTAGCCTGTAAGTGATAGTCTTTAAGATACTCATGTGTCTTTTCACTTACAGACCACCAACTGTGAGCATCCGGGGTGCGCCGCCACTCTTCAGGACCCATGTGGACACAAGTTTGCCGGTCCCATGCTCCATGCGCGCCTCTCCGCACGGGGACCATCCAGGTCTGGTACCATGAAACGTGTACCATTTGTTACGATCTGGTGAGCCAGCTCTTAGACGGGTAAGTATTCCATCTCCGGTAGCTGGTTCTCATCTATTATAGTGCTTAAGTTTACATCAATCACTCTAACTTAAGGTAAAATTCAAGGGGTCTTATAGCCCCTATAATTTTAAGTTAAGCTTTAAGTTAGCTTTAGTTTTAAGTTATTCTTAAATCTAATCAATACCCTCTCTTCCAGCGCCGGCCGTGAGGGATACCGCACTGGCAACCCTGCGGCCTGGGTCGGCGGTTTCGGGAAGAACGCCGCCAAGGGTATGCCCTACATCCTGGAGAAGAGGTTGGCGGTACTAATCTTCCCCGGAGGCAAGGCGACAGGCTACGTCGACCCAGTAGAGGCGGCCCCCGACTATCGCTTTCCATCCAGCAACAGCTGGCTGCCTCGTTGACTGACCAAGGCCAGGACATCTCCTCGGAAGTCGCGACGTTGGATATCAATGTAGAACCTATGGTAGGTGTGGACGACCTGTTGGTCGAGGTAGGTAAGTTGGACGCCCAAGGGATACCCTTGGGTGCAACTGCTTCTTCTACTCCTGCAACCTCTCCATCCTTCCAAGGCTTTACGGGTAACGAATTATATACTTCTCCTGACGCTTCAGTTAGAACCAAAGTCAAGGGTCAAGCAGTGAAATCCTTGACGAAGACGTCGTCGTCGTCTAAGAAGACGGCTTCGGCATCATCCTCTTCTCGTAAGTCTCCGGCTAGGAATCCAGGAGCAGAGAAATCTAGAGCTTCTGGGTCCGGCTCTAAGTCCTCGAGGAGTAAATCCTCCAGGGAGAGATCTCACACTCCAGCGGAGTCGTCAGTTCCACTACCCTTGGTTCCAGTTCAGAGCCACCCCTCCACCTCTGCAGCAGCTCCGGCTTTGGACTCCAATGCTGGGCTGTTACAACAGGTGGGCGACCTGGTTGGGTCTCTGAAAAATAGCATGGAGCAAATGATCTCTCGGTTGTCGGATAGGATTACCTCTCAAGACAACATTATAGCCGGACTGAGCCAAGCTCCTCTAGCCTCTCCTCCACCTTTCAGCACAGGTGGAGCCCAGCTTCCCCCGTATGACTCTCTACCTCCGTTCTCAATGAACAACCCTTGGAGAGTAGGGCGTCATACGCCCCCTTCCAAGACGGACTCATTTCTATCCCGGAATGTGGAACTCGGAGGATTGAGGACTTCGAGTTCTACCCGGAAGACCTTCAGCCTCCGTTCATCGGCTACGCCAGGCTCACCGCCTCAGCCATGACTCGGGATGATAAGGTACCAAAGGAGACAGTCCTCTATTCACGTGACCAGGCTCAGAGAGAATGGCTCAGGTGTCTAGAGGAAATGGATTGTTCCAATACGAAAATCCAACCTTTCAAGAGCCCGTTCACGATCTTTACGTTGGATGAGAGTACCCCGCTCCCTTTCCTGACCAAAGATCGAAACATCTACCATTCCAGCGGCCCAGAAGGGGGATTCCCATGCCTCAACTGAAGGAAGCAGATCCTACATCTCCGTTACTTCCTTCAGCCGGAGAATTGTGGGAAGACTTACCTAACACCTTCTCAGCTGGCAAACTCAAACCGGACTGTGCTATGGAGCAGTTTGGTGAGAAGCTACCTAGGCTTCCAGATAGCCTTATTCAGGCAGAATTCGACGCCAAATTGCGGTTAGCCAGGTCTATTAATTCCATGGCTATGACCGAGGTAGCTACCATGGCCTATGGGTCAGAACCGCTCTTCAAGCTTCTTACCAAATCCTTGACTCAAACGGTACAGTCAGATATGTTTTGAGTTTGCCACTGCTAGGACGAAACTGTAGGAAGCATGTCCTACAAGAAGCAACTAGTCGGCACGAGCCGAATAGGTTACTTGCGTCAAGCAATCTGGGGAGCAGACCTCTTCCCAGAAGCGATGGTGAAGGAGGTTCAGTCAGAGGCTACGAGGTTGAACCAGAGCCTTAAGGACCGTGGGGTCTTACGGCCAAGAGACGACAGGATCTAGCAGCTAAGGGTAAGGGTCAAAGGAAACCTAGATGTTTCCAGCCCTACCAGAAAAAGCAGCCTCGCTTTTCTCAACAAGTTCCGGCTGTTCCTTTGGTGCAAACACGCCCAACCTTCCACCTCAAAGGCTCAATCGCAGCCGATTTACGTTATCTCCCCTCAGCCTCAGCCCTCCACCTCTTACTTCGCCCTCTCTCCAGCTTACAACCAAGCCTTCGAGAGTCAAGCTTCACAGAAGTATGACCGCTCGGGTAAGGGGGGCAGAGGTAAGCGTTCCTTTCGTGGGAGAGGATCGGGAGGTCCCTTTAATAGGGGAAAACATTTCAGGGGAGGCCGAGGAGGCTACCAGAACCAATGAGGAATTTCAGGTAGGTGGGAGGCTGTTTCACTTTCGCCATCGGTGGAACTTCAGCAAGTGGGCTCAGAGCATTGTGTCAAAAGGCCTGGGTTGGAGCTGGTTAACGAACCCACCCCCATCCAGACCTTTCCGCCAACTTCCTTCCAAGGAATTGACGGAGTATGCGGAGGATCTCCTTCAGAGGAGCTATAGCGAGAAGTCAAAAGGTTAAAATTTCAAGGACGCTTGTTCAGCGTGCCAAAGAAAGGCTCACAAAAAAGAAGGGTAATCTTAGACTTGTCCCGCTTAAACTTGGCCATTCGCTGCGACAAGTTCAAGATGCTCACGATCTCCGCAGGTGCGGACCTTACTTCCCCGTGGGGGGGAGGGGGGCCGTCACCACCTCTATCGATCTTACAGACGCTTACTATCATATCCCTATTGCAAGACACTTCCGTCCGTATCTGGGCTTCAAGATAGGAGACCAGACATTCTCCTTCAAGGTAGTTCCTTTCGGGCTCAACGTGGCACCCAGGGTGTTTATGAAGCTGGCGGAAGTAGTAGGTTCAACAACTCAAGATCGCAAGGGATTATGGTTAGTAGCGTATCTCGACGATTGGTTGATCTGGGCTTCAACAGTCGAGGAATGCAACAAAGCAACACTGAAAGTAATTCAGTTCCTGGAATATCTAGGCTTCAAGATAAACAGGACCAAGTCAAGACTCACCCCAGAGTCAAACTTTCAGTGGCTAGGCATTCAATGGAATCTATCCTCCCATACTCTGTCGATTCCATCATCCAAAAGAAAGGAAATAGCGAAGTCAGTCAAACAATTTGCTGAGTCGCAAACTGGCATCAAGAAGATCTCAGGAAAGGATCTTGGGTTCTCTCCAGTTTGCATCAGTGACGAACATCCTAATGAAAGCCAAACTGAAAGACCTAACCAGAATCTGGCGCTCACGAGCAAACGTCAGGTCCAGGGACAAATTATCCTCAGTCCCTCATGATTCCTAAAGAATCGACTCCGGCCGTGGGCGAAAGTCAAGAACTTGTCGGTGTCAGTGCCCCCTTCAGTTTCCTCCACCAGGGATCACCATCCACACAGACGCGTCATTAAGCGGTTGGGGAGGATATTCCCAGTTCAAAAGGTTCAAGGACGTTGGTCACCTCATTGTTCCGTCAGTTTCCATATAAACGTACTGGAAGCAATGGCAGTGTTCTTGACTCTAAAAAGGTTACGCCCGCCAAAGTACTCCCACATAAAGCTAGTCCTGGACAGCGCAGTGGTGGTACATTGTGTAAACAGGGGAGGCTCCAAGTCACGTCATCTAAATCATGTGATGGTAGCCATCTTCTCCCTGGCGGACAAGTTCAGTTGGCATCTCTCCTCACTCATATAGCTGGAGTGAGAAACGTCATAGCAGATGCTCTATCCCGATCAGTACCTCTAGAGTCGGAATTGGTCACTGGGACAACAGTTCGTTCCAATGGATTCTTCAGAGAGTTCCAGGTCTACAGGTGGATCTCTTCTCATCTCAAGCGAACCACAAACTCCCGTGTTATGTGGCCCCCAACCTGGACCCTCTGGCCTATGCCACGGACGCCCTGGCTCTAAACTGGAACAACTGGAGAAGATTTATGTCTTTCCTCCGGTGAATCTTCTCATGAAAGTCTAAACAAACTCAGGACATTCAAGGGTCAAGTGGCTCTAGTAGCCCCAGACTGGCCGAAGAGCAATTGGTACCCTCTCATTCTGGAGCTTGGGTCTTCGCCCTCTTCGGATCCCCAATCCCAGGCTCTCCCAGTCAGTACAAACGAAGACTGTGTTCGCTTCCTCAGGGATTTCTCAAAACCCATAACTTTATGGATTTCATGAAGTTTGCAGCGAAAAGGGATGCGAATATTGACCCTCAGAATATTCTCTTCTTAGAATCCGATAAAAGAGATTCAACTTTGAGACAGTATGATGCTGCTGTCAAAAAGTTAGCAACCTTCCTGAAACAATCAGATATTAGAATCATGACAATCAATTCAGCTATAAACCTTTTCAGATCCTTATTTGAAAAAGGCTTAGCAGCTAGCACAATTACGACAAACAAGTCAGCCTTGAAAAAGATTTTTCAATTTGGATTCAACATAGACTTGACAGATTCCTACTTCTCGTCTATTCCAAGGCATGTGCTAGACTTAGACCTTCGGTAAGGACCTACGTCAGTATCATGGTTCTTAAACGATGTTCTAAAGCTGGCTTCAGAAACTGATAATGACACATGCTCGTTTATAATGCATCTTCTTAGAAAAACCCTATTTTTATTAAGCTTGGCCTCAGGAGCTAGAATTTCAGAACTGTCGGCGTTATCCCAGAGATCCGGATCGATATTCAGTTCCTTCCCACAGGGGAAGTGCTACTTTCTCCGGAACGTAGCTTTATAGCAAAGAATGAAGATCCTTTGATGAGGTGGGAACCATGGAAGGTACTACCCCTTCCACAAGATCTATCTCTTTGCCCAGTTTCAGCCTTACGAGCCTTTCTATCTAGGACCTCCTCATCCTCATCGGGTCCTCTCTTTAAGAGAGAAAAAGGTTGGTACTTTATCTATTAAAGGCATCAGGCAACAAATCCTGCTACTTCATTAAACAAGCCAATCCTGACTCTTTCCCAAAGCACATGATGTCAGGGCAGTAGCCACCTCAATTAACTATTTCCAACATATGAACTTCGATGAGTTGAAAAAGTATACTGGATGGAAATCGCCGACAGTGTTCAAACGTCATTACTTAAAGTCCTTTGGAAGCTCTGAATTTTTCAGCAGTTGCAGCGGGGAACATAGTTTTCCCCTGACTCTGACTAATCTTTAGTAGAAGATCCAGTCCTCCTTTCTACCTGCCTCAACCCAACAGTTCGTCTATTCCTGCCTTGTTCATTTACGGTCACCTTGTGTCTTAGCTGCTTTTATGATGATGTAGTGGGTGTCCTTATTTTTTTGCTAGGGACACTCACATTTGATGATGGTTATTGATCTCATGGATGTCATTCTCCTTATTTTTTATGCTAGGAGATACATCTTATTATAATGGTTACGGGTTTTGTATATTAAGTCATATACATTCCTTTATATATTATTTATTGTTGAGTTTATTTTATTCAACTTATCTGTTAATTGCTTTAGAATGTTTTGATACATAGCTTTACACAGATACCATTTTTGTACATATATGATATATTTCTCCTCCTGTATATATTACTATATTACCTTAAAGTAAGAAATATTATTAGAATTAAGTGTAATTTAAGTAATATTTCTATTTTGTATCACTGTGTATATGTATCCTTATTAGCATTATATTGATTTATTTTTATTTTATCTTTTATTTGAGACCTCTTTATATTTTGTTTAATTTCTTTACAATCTTGTGCTATTTCTCTGGTACGATTTCGCGCAGCGACACGAGCTGAGCCAGAAAAAGGATTTTGACGTAAGGAAAAATCTATTTCTGGGATTGGCTCGTGTCGCCAGCGAAATCCCGCCCTACCCATCCCATCGCCAAGATTGTCTGCTAACTTCAGGATGGCCACCAGAGGCGCAGCAGTCGGCAAGCATGGGATGGAGTAGTAGTAGTAGGTGCTGCCCACTCTGTGGGTCGGCTCTCCTCTTGGGGATTTTGTAGTGGGAGAATTCTATTGGCATTTGGCTCGTGGTAGTGGGGTCTCACTCGCCATAGTGTTCATACCGACACTCTCTGGGAGAGTGAGCGAGTCAGTTATACTGACCTTTTTCTTTATTTATTTATTCTCTGGTATGTGTTAGTACATTTACCCTAGAAAAATAATAGATTAAAGGATTATTTTCGCTGGCGACACGAGCCAATCTCCCAGAAATAGATTTTATTTTTCCTTACGTCAAAATCCCTTTTTGTTCATGACACTTACCTGCCAGATATACGTATATATAGCTGAATCCACCATTGGAGGTGGGGAAGGGACAGAATAGAAGGATTTTGGAAACATTTCACATGCAGATGATTGACATCTTGGTTCCCTACCATGTTAGCATAGCTGACTTCGTGATTACTGTCACCCAAGCCTGCTTCTGCTTAACTAGAATTTCCAGCAAGGTAGTGACCTGTAACAGCTGGATAGTTCTAGATGATCTGTCAACGGGAGCGTGACCACAATGTGACTAGACCATATTGACCATACTGAAGACAACGAAGCATAATAAATACCCACCTAACCTAGCCTCACTAAAGTTAGTCCCATAACTTTCCAGGCTAATTAAAGGGGAAGACCGCCTCAAGCGGCCAACCCTACGACCGTAAAAAAACAAACCCTAATTAAAATCACACACATCCATTTTCTAAAGGATGGGGTTCGTATTGCTTCTCGTCCCCAATACTGTATCCGCGGAAATGTATGGTCCAAGCGAGTAGCAATTCTCATATGCGCCTTCACATCTCTGAGTAGTGTGAGGCAAACACAGAGTTGCTTCGCCAAAATGGGTGGCACCCAGGATATCACTGGAGTGCCATATTTTTCTGAAAAGCCACCGAAAAGTAGCTACCGCTCTAACCTCGTGAGCATTAACTTTTAGCAGTTTAAGATCACCATCCGTGCAGGATGAATGAGCTTCCCTGATGGTATTTCTCAAGAAGAACGCCAGTGCGTTTTTAGACATTGGTAATTCCGGCCTCTTGACTGAACACCACAGGTTGTCTGACGGGCCTCTACATAGTTTGGTCTTTTCCAGATAAAATTTGAGAGCTCTGACAGGGCACAAAACTCTCTCCGGCTCTCGTCCGACGAACTCTGATAACCCCTTGATATCAAAGCTTTTAGGCCAGGGGTTGGATGGGTTTTCGTTCTTCGCTAAGAACGAGGGGCTCAGCGAACACACCGCATCGTGTTCTCTGAAACCCCACATGTTATCATAGCTTGGATTTCGCTAACCCTCTTAGCTGTTGCCAAAGCTGTCAGGAAAATAGCTTTTCCTCGTTACATCTTTCAAAGAGGCAGCGTGCATAGCTCAATGGGGCTGACATTAAAAACTTTAGACAAATCATCTAAAATTTCCATGAGGGAATCTTGTCTCGTGGAGCTTTTGAGGTTTCCTTTCAAAGGACCTCAATAAATCGTGAAGATCTTATCATTCGATAAATCCAAGCCTCTGTGTCGAAAGACCGTTGATAGCATACTTTTTGTAAAGCCTTTAATCGTTGACACTGAAGTTTTTCTATCTCTCTAAGATGTAAGAGAAAATCAGCAATCTGGCTCACAGAGGTCGTGGAGGAGGAAATATTTTTCCTTCTACACCAACCTCTGAAGACAGCCCACTTCGATTGGTAGACAGCTTGGGAAGATGTTCTTCTAGCGCTGGCAATAGCTCTTGCCACCGATCTTGAAAAACCTCTCGCTCTGGCCAACTTTTGGATAGTCTGAATGCAGTCAGACTCAGAGCGGAGAGGTTTCCGTGATACCTCTCGAAGTGGGGGCTGTCTGAGTAGATCGATTTTTTTCTGGAAGTGTCCTTGGGAAATCTACCCGAAATGACATGGCCTCTGTGAACCAGTCGCTTGCAGGCCAAAAGGGGGCAGGGGATCAACGTCATTCTTGCTCCTTCCGACGCCGCAAACTTCCTTATTACCTCTCCCAGGAGTTTTGAATGGAGGGAAGGCGTAGAGATCCATCCCCTTCCAATTCCAAAGCATGGCGTCTATTGCTATTGCTCCTGGGTCTAGAACCAGAGAACAGTAAATCGGAAGCCTCTTCGTTTTTGCTGTCGCGAAGAGGTCTACCAGTGGGCGTCCCCAAAGTTTCCACAACTCCTTGCAGATCTCTGGATGGAGAGTCCATTCGTTTGGAAGCATTTGATGTCGACGGCTGAGGAGATCCGCACGAACGTTCTGCTGTCCTGAAACGAACCTCGTTAGAATCGTTACATTTCTCAGCTTCGCCCAAAGTAAGATTTCCCTCGTTATCTTGAACAGGGAGCGAGATAGAGTTCCTCCCTGTTTTTTGAGATATGCGAGCGCCGTGGTGTTGTCCGAGTTGACTTGTACAATTCGTCCCAAATCCTTGGCTCGAAGCACTGAAGTGCCAAACGAATCGCTTCTAGCTCCTTGAGGTTTATGTGCCAGGACCTCTGTTCCCCTCTCCAGAGGCCTGACACTTCTTCCTCCCCCAGTGTTGCTCCCCAGCCCGTCATGGACGCGTCTGAGAACAACACTAGGTCTGGGCTCAGAACTTTGAGGGACATCCCTTCCGATAGCTTGACGGGATCGGACCACCACTTCAAATGCTCTTTTATCGATTGAGGGATTCTCAAAATCTCGTCTAGGTCTTTCTTGTTCTTCCAGTTGTCTGCTAGGAAAAACTGAAGGCTGTCTGAGGTGCAGCCTTCCCAGAGAAACAAATTTCTCCAGCGAGGAAATGGTCCCCAGCAGACTCATCCATTCCCTCGCCGAGCATATTTCCTTCTCTAAGAAGACCGATACTTTCTCTAAGCATTTTAGCTGACGTTCTATGGACGGAAATGCTTGAAAGCCACTGAATCCATCTGAATCCCCAGATACACGATGACTGTGTGGGAATCAGATGGGACTTCTCGAAGTTGACCAGAAGGCCCAGGTCCTTTGTCAGCTGTAATGTCGTATGTAGGTCCTCCAGACACTGTTCCTTTGACGTGGACCGGATCAGCCAATCGTCTAAATAGAGTGAGACTCTTATCTTTGAGAGATGGAGCCATCTTGCTACATTTCGCATCAGAAGCGTGAATATCATAGGGGCTGTACTCAGCCCGAAACAGAGAGCTCTGAAATTGGAAACTGTCCTTTCAGAACGAACCTGAGGAACTTCCTGGACGAGGATGTATCGGAACATGGAAATAGGCATCTTGGAGATCCAAGGACACCATCCAATCTCCTGGTCTCAGGGAAGCTAAAACAGACTGTGCAGTTTCCATCTTGAATTTATTTTCCTTACAAAAAGATTCAGCCTGCTTACGTCTAGGACAGGTCTCCATCCTCCCGAGTGCTTCGGAACAAGGAAAAAGCCTGTTGTAGAAGCCTGGGGAGTTCCGTGACACGACTCTTTCTACTGCTCTCTTTTCCAACATCTGATCCAAAGGTCTAATAAGATCTGTTGCTTTGAATCCTGATAAGAGGGCGAAAGGTCTATTGGTTCTATGCTTAATGGTGGTTTCGATAGAAACGGGATTTTGTAACCTTTCTCGATCACTTCGAGTGACCAAGAGTTCGCCCCTCTTATCCTCCATGCTTCGGCGAATAGCGCGAGTCTCACCCTGACTGGTGTCTGGAGGGCCGAAAAGTTCATTTCTTTTCCCCTGGTTTTTGAGGGGGCTCTGCCCCTAGGGAAACTCCTCCCTCGAGCAGCAGCTCTTGAAGAGCTCTTCCACGAAAGGGCTTATAACTTCTTCCTAGAAGCTTGCGTGGTTCTTGAAGCATCTGATCAGCAGGACGTTTCGAAGACCGAGACAATAAGTCCTGCGTCGCTCGTTCTTGGAGATTTACTGATAAATCCTTACCATCGATTGTGGAAAAAGATGAGCAGAAAAAGGGAGCGAACAACAATTCTGCTTTTTGCGCTGGCGACACTGACTTAGCTGTGAAGCTACAGAAGAGTGCGCGTTTCTTCAGGACTCCCGACGCAAAATGTGATGCCAGTTCGTCGGAGCCATCTCTTACTGCTCTGTCCATGCATGACGATACTCGCTAAGTCCTCCAATGAGATGGAATCTGGGCTTCTAGACTGAACATCCAAGACGCCCAGACACCAATCTAGAAAGTTAAAAACTTCCAAAGTTTTGTAAAGGCTTTGGCCTTTGAGATGGTGATC
>NC_087200.1:35459771-35506987 GCF_015104395.2 Macrobrachium nipponense
GTCAGTTACGATCTATGCTGTGGACTTCGTTCGGTTGTTCCAGATCAATCATTACTTCGTCCTAATAGCTTGTCCCAGTACCCATACCATTGACACCCACAATGGAGTGTGTCCTATCCACTAACGAGAAGAAGAAACTTCGCTGCAATGGGATAGGAGAATGCGAGACACTTCGCTGCAGACTTCGCTGCAGACGGATAGACCAGTAGGGGTACTGGACATCACCGAAGTCGAGAAGAGGGATAGGTCATACCGACTATTCCCTTCTTTTCCTCTGAGAGAACTGCATGAGTTTTCCTGCGAAGTCAAGCATCCAGGGGATGGGGATTTGTGACGCTCGATTTCGTACCGAACTTCGTAGCGAAGACTCAGAACCCTTCGGTTTCTGCCGATCGGTTAGAGTCCTTCACAATCCCCTCCCTAATGGACTTCACTGCCTTCGATGCGAAGGAGATGCTGCTTTGTCCTGTGAGGGTGCGACGGCTCTATCTGAAGAAAACTCGACACCTCAGGTCTGAGTGTTGACGCCTCTTCGTTAGCACGGGATGACCAAGAAAGAAGTATACAGGAACACTCTTTCTTTCTGACTGCGTGAGGTGATCAGGAGGGCGTATGAAGCTGATGGTAGCGACGACATCCGTACCCTTCATCCGAGAGCCCACGAAGTCAGAGATATTGGTTCTTCCCTCACGTTCCGCAAGAACTTCTCCGTGGCGCAGGTACTGAAGGTAAGGGTCTGGTCCAACCAGACCACATGCACCTCCTTTGACCTTTAGGATATAGCCCACAGGTCCTTGGACACTGGTCCCTTAGGACCCGTGGTGGCGGCTCAACACGTTGTGTAGCTAACCCAGACCCTAGCAGGCTGAACAGCATCGATTCCTGGTGTGACTGTAGAATGGATGAGTGTTTGAGAGTGTGACTGGCTCCTCTTTCCCATCTTTTTCTCACCTCTACCTGTGGGCAGAGGGACACGGTTGTCACCCTGCTGGAAGGATGAGATGCAGGTAAGCTACTCGACCGAGCCCCATCGTATCCCTTTCACTAGGGATAGGAGTGAATATCCACCACTTCCCCCAACAAGGGGGGGGAAGTGGAAGCCAACAAGAGACAAACCCATAACTTTATGTTGCCTCTTGCAAACAGGAACAAGTTCTTGCTTGCTAGTTTTAAGAGACACACTTGCCTCTCTCTTATTACTTGGGTCCAGAGGTCTGACCGTTGATCCTGCGGTGCACACCCCGATCAATTGGACAGAGGCTAGGATCCCTCCCTCACTCTTACGACCAGGGAGGCAATCCAAGGTTGGGCGAACACCAGTCTGTTCACAAAAGACTCAGATTCCTCCCACCAAGAAGTTAGTCTTCTTATTGTAAAAGGACCGAAAGGTTTGTATCTCGTGTCGGAACAAATGACAATTTGTCCAAAATTGCATTTTTCCTAACTATACAAACCTGAGGTCCTTTTAGACATAGTCCCACCTCATGCCACCCCTCACTCTGCGTTTTTTGCCTGGGCCTAAAGCAAAAGTGATACTTCACCTCCCAGTCGCGCGGCGCGCGCACTGTCGGACAAGCAGTTAACTACCAAACTCCCTTGTTCGAAGCTTACGACCGTCCAGCTGCCGCTAGTTACCTTCCTATTGTAAAAGGACCTCAGGTTTGTATAGTTAGGAAAAATGCAATTTTGGACAAATTGTCATTTTTTCATAAATTCACCATAAATCGAAATATTGTGCTAGAGACTTCCAATTTGTTGCAAAATAAAGGGAAATGATTGATCAAGTATTACTAGAATGTAAGAGTTTTAGCTTACAATTGCTAAATATCAACCTTCAAGTCAAAGTTGACCGAAGGTTGATATTTTGGCACATCGCTATTTATATGAAAATATTTCAAAACTGATAAAAGCTACAACCATGGGTTGTTTTTTGTTGTATTCTATATGAAATTGTGCACATTTCCATATACAAAACTTTATTTAACGGCTAATTTAAAATGTTGCAAACATTACGACCATCTCTCTGGGGAAGAGAAAGGCGGAACTCCACACCAGGCTTGTGCAGTCCAAATTTTAGTTTGTTCATGAAACTTACCTGTCAGATATATATATAGCTGATAATTTCCGACGACCGACAGAATTTAAAACTTACGACACACGTAGTGGGAGTCAGGTGGTTAGTACCCATTCCCGCCGCTGGGAGGCGGGTATCAGGAACCATTCCCATTTTCTATTCATAATTTCTGGGCTCAGCTCGTGTCGGCCTATGAAAGTAATCCTTAACATCATTCTTTCTAGGTAAAATTATCCTAAAATTACCAGAGAAAAACAAAATTAAGAAAATGTCAGTAAAACTGACTCGCTCACTCTTAAAAAGAAGTGTCGGTATAAAATAGGGGCGAGTGTGGAACACTACCACGAGACAAACACCAATTAGAACTTCCCTCTCAGAATCCCCCCAAGAGAGAGCCGATACCAACGGGCGATGCAGCCTCTACTACTACTACTAGAGGACGCCACGGACAGCAGCGCCCCTAGCGGTCATCCTTAAATTTTAGCATCAGCGACTAGTCGCCATTTTCTTGTGCTCTTGTTTTTTCGTGAGATTAACTACTTTGGAACCATGGAACGCTCTGCTATCGCCACGGCTAAGTTAAGTAACTCATAAGTAACCTTTTACGGTAATTTTATCTTCCGGGTACCAGTATTTTCCCTTTTATAGGCCAAATACGGTTCCTCGGTTGTCTCGTGGCGGCCATGCCGCCTCGTAAGAATTCCCGGTCCTCCATACTGGGACTTCTTATGCTTATGGGCTACTTTTTCACATCATTGTTTACACGAGTTTAGCTAGTCAGCCCTCCTACCATTCTCTTAGCTTGGTATTTAGGGCTATTATTATTTTTATTCGGCCCAGCATCCCGGCTCTTGCTCTACATCGGCTATCGCTGGCTCGAGTAGGCTTCTGTTTTCGGAACAGTCTGCCTCCTCTGGGCTTCTTTCTCTTTTACTAACAGTGTCTCTTCATTTCAATTATGTTTTATTTAGGGTGTTAGGCTAGCCTAGGTGCTTGTTCCCACATGTTGGTACAGCTTGGTTCACGTGGCTACCACGGTTGTGTTGCTCGTGGCCTAGGCCACTCGCGGTCACGTGTACTATAGCACCTTACCCTGCCCCTTCCCTCCCTCTCTGAGGTAGGGAGGAGCTGGGGGACCCCTTGGTTGTCATAACAACCTCATCGCCTTCTCTCACACTCTCGGAGGTGCCGGGGGGTCCCGCCAGCAGGGGGTATAGGGCGACCACTATGAGGTTCCGGATCTCCAGACGGGGAGTTGGTGAGGTGGGGAGGAGTAGGCCATCCCTCCCTCCCCCCTCGCTCCCGCCGTGTTCGCCGGGGACCTCCATCCCCCCTCCCCTCTCAGCCACCTCCCTTACGATACGAAAGGAGCCTTCCGTCGCAGCCGGGGCCCCTTTGGTTATAGTATATTGGCTCCGCTAGCGGGCAGGGTGGGTGCATGGATGGTCGATTGCTTGCCTACTATATCCTTATATCTCTCCCCCGCTACCGGAAGGGAGCTTACCCTTACCTACGCACTCTTCTAGTAGACGGGTGGAGAGGGGTTGCTTTTATGTTATTATTTTGCTACTTTAAGGATATATACCCTATTATAAGATATTTTACAATGAATTGTGTATTATTATTTTCATTTTATCAACCATCCCCGCCATTTTACGTCGTGGTTTTCCATTACACCACTCCTTATGGTTGATTCTTGTGCCCCCACCCCCGCCACTGGCGGAGCCATGCCTATCTTCCAACCTGGTTACCACACGTATTTTAGCGGGGCTCTGGTTTTATCTAACTTTATCGCTCCGGCACCAGCGGAGCATATGTTAGGCTGTAAGTGTTTACTCTGTACTCATGTACGTTTCCACTTACAGGCTACCAAACTGCCAGGTCCTCGCTTGTAATGCGACGCTGTATGACCCCTGCGGACATGACGAGTGCAGTCTCACGCCCCGTGTGCCACTTCGTACAACGAGTCCATCGTCTGGCACCCCGAGGCCTGCACTATATGCTACGACCTGGTCGCGCAGCTGGTGGATGGGGTAAGTCCATTATGAGGTTACTTATGAATTACTAACAACTTCTAGTTCGTAAGTTTGTTAACCCTGTCCGCAATTGGTAGCTAATCCAGCCTTTCTTTCAGGCTAGCGGTGTGAGGGAAGTCGCCCTCGCCACCCTGAAAGCGTGGGTGGGCGGTTTTGGAAAAAACGCCGCCAAGGGCCAGCCCTATATCCTGGATAGAAAGCTGGCCATCCAGATCTTCCCTGCGGGCAAGTCGACGGGCTACGTCGACCCCTTGTCCGCCGCCCCCGTGATAGCCGCCATCCAGCAGGAAACTCCAGACTTCGTTGGGGGTCGTAGCCTCCCAGGAGTCAGTCCCGGACGTCGCGCCCTGGACCTGAATCTCGAGCCGATGGCGGTAGTAAGTGAGGATTTGTTGGTTGAGGTAGGTTTGTCGGGCGCCCAAGGTCTTTCTTGGGCGCTCCTGGGTCTTCTCCTGTCCCTTCTTCTTCTGCCTCCTTCCAAGGCTTTCCAGGGATCCGAGATCCCTAGCCACACTCCCGCTCTCTCTGTACCTCCTAAGGAGAAGGAAAGAGAGAACCGAAGACTTTGTCTAAGACGACTTCTAAGAAGTCGTCTTCGTCTTCTGCGGCCAGGAAGTCATCGACTTCATACGCCGACGCGGTGAAGGCTAAGCCGAGCTCTTCCCAGTCGAAGAGCTCAGAAAGCAAGGCTTCGAAGGAAAAGGCTCGCGCTACCTCCGAGTCGCTGCCTCTCCCGCTCCGCTGCCCCCTCTCCGGCTATGCCGGCAGGGGTGGCAAGCACCAGCGCCCACGTTCCCTCTCCTGTCTCATCAGGAATGATGGAGCAGGTAGGAGCGTTGGTGGGTTCCCAAATTTCAGCTTGGGGAACACGTTTTTGAGCAGAGTTCGCGCAATTGTCGAGCAGTCTAGTCTCAAACTGGACAGACGGTCCAGGAACTCTCTAATAGGATGAGAGAGAATTGAGGATCGGGTAGCTGGGCTATCTCAGGCTCCTCCCCCAGTCTCCCCTGCTTCTAGCACGGGATTCTCCAACTTCCGTCTTACGACTCCTTGCCGGCTTTCTCTATGGACAATCCATGGAGAGTAGCGGCCTATGCTCCCTTTAAGGACGGGATGATTTCGATCCCGGAGTTTGGCACTCGAAGGATTGAGGACTTCGAGTTCTATCCTCCGGGTCTGTCACAGCCTTTCATGGGGTATGCTAGGCTGACGCCAACGGCTCTTACGAGAGAGGACAAGATCTCGAAGGAGTCAGTCCTCTACAGTAGAGATCACGCCCAACGGGAATGGGTTCACTGCCTTGAGGATGGAGTGTACTAATACTAGACTCCAGGCCTATAAGAGCCCCTTCACTATTTTCGCAACGGAAGAGGAGGTCTCTCTTCCGTTCGCCACGAAATTGGTGGAGAAGGCACTTCAGGCAGTCCTCAAGGATGAGCCCGTTCCACAGTTGAGAGAGTCGGAGTCTACTTCTCCGCTCTTCCCCGCCTTCGGAGAGTTATGGGAAAACCTGCCAGCTACTTTCACGCTGGGTAAACTCAAGCCGGACTGCGCTATGGACCAGTTCGGTGAGAAGTTACCAAGGCTGCCGGATTCCCTAATCCAGGCAGAGTTCGATGCGCGAACTAGGTTTGGCAGGTCCTTAACTCTCTCATTGTTACGGAAATGGCTGCTCTTTCTTGACGCTAACGAACCGCTGTTCAAGATCCTGGCGAAATCGCAGTTTCAGACGGTTCTGTTAGACGCCTTGGACTTCTTCCAAGCCAGGAGGAACTGTCGAAAGCATGTTCTTCAAGAGTGCACTATCAGGCACGAGCCTAATAGACTCTTGGCTGCGAGCATGTGGGGAGCGGATCTCTTCCCAGAGTCCGCAGTGAACGAAGTCCACCACGAAGCTGCTAGACTCAACCAGAGCCTTAGAGCTAGGTGGGGTATTTCCTCTAAGAGGAAAACAGGAATCCGTTCCCACAGCTGGCAAGAAGCCAAAGAAGGCTGGTAAGAGGTTCCAGCCATATAAAAAACTCCAGCATCAGCAGCAGTTTGTGCAGGCAGTCCCAGTTACCCAACAGGGACAACTGCTACATCTAAGCAATCCCAACCTTTCCTCCTGGTGCCCCAGCAAGCACAACCTTCGATTCATACGCTATCTCGCCTGCCTTTAACCCTGCTTATGAGGCTCAAGGCTACTACTCAACCGAGGGGTAGGGCGAGAGGTTACTTTCGTCACCGTGGCACAGGAAGGGGCACAAGGAGTAAGCAGTTCAGAGGAGGGCGGGGTGGCCAACCGCCCATCAGCAATGAGGCTCCCCAGGTAGGAGGGAGGCTGTTCCTCTTCCGCCACAGGTGGGGGTTCAGCAGTTGGGCACAGAGCATAGTGTCCAAAGGATAGGCTGGAGCTGGATCCAAGATCCTCCTCCAATCAAATCATTCCATCAGATACCGTCCAAGGAATTGATAGATTACGCGGAAGAACTCCTTCAGAAAGGAGCTATTGCGAGAGTCAAACATCTAAAATTTCAAGGTCGCTATTCAGCGTGCCAAAGAAAGGCTCAACAAAAAGAAGGGTAATCTTAGACTTGTCAAAGCTAAACTCTTTCATTCGCTGCGACAAGTTCAAGATGCTTACCCTCTCGCAAGTAAGGACCTTACTGCCGCGTGGAGCCGTCACATGCTCCATCGATCTTACAGACGCATACTATCATATCCTATAGCCAGGCACTTCCGCCCATTCCTAGGATTCAGGCTAGGAAATCAGACATTCTCATTCAAAGTGATGCCCTTCGGTCTGCAATGTAGCCCCCAGGGTATTCACAAAGATAGCAGAAGTGGTTGTACAACAATTGAGAGCTCAGGGAATCATGGTAGCGGCATACCTCGACGATTGGTTGATCTGGGCACCAACAGTCGAGGAATGTCTCAAAGCTACCAAAAAGGTAGTTCACTTTCTGGAACATCTGGGGTTCCAGATAAACAAAACGAAATCCAGACTTATTCCGGGAATCTCGTTTTCAGTGGCTAGGAATCCAATGGGATCTGTCCTCCCACAATCTATCAATTCCAGTGGTCAAACGGAAGGAAATAGCAAAATCGGTCAGACAATTTCTCAAATGCAAAACAAACGTCAAGAAGAAACCAGGAAAGAATCCTAGGGTCTCTTCAGTTTGCTTCAGTAACAGATATCCTTCTGAAAAGCAAGGCTAAAAGATATAAATCGAATTTGGCGGTCAAAAGCAAACTCCAAATATCGAGACAAATTTGTCAGTAATTCCACAGATCCTCCGCAACCAACTACGGCCTGGTCAAAAGTAAAGAACTTAGCCAAGAAAGTACCCCTTCAATATCCCCTCCCAGTGTTAACCATTCACAAGGATGCATCCCTGTCCGGGTGGGGGGGTTGGGGGGGATACTCTCAGTTCAAACAGGTTCAGGGGACTTGGTCAGTGCAATTTCGCCAGCTCCACATAAACGTGTTGGAAGCAATGGCAGTATTTCTTACTCTGAAGAGACGCTTCCCCCGAAGAAGTCTCATCTAAGGCTAGTTTTGGACAGTGCAGTGGTAGTTCATTGACAACAGAGGAGGGTCCAAATCCAAGCATGTGAACCATGTCATGATAGCCATCTTTGCATTAGCAAGCAAACACAAAATGGCATCTGTCTGCCACTCACCTAGCAGGAGTAAGAAATGTGATAGCAGACGCTCTGTCCCGGTCAGTTCCTCTGGAATCAGAGTGGTCCTTGGACGTCGGGTCGTTCCAGTGGGTAAGCCAGAGAGTCCCAGGTCTCCAAGTGGATCTCTTCGCCTCACAAGCGAACCACAAGCTCCCTTGCTATGTGGCCCCCAACCTGGACCCTCTGGCTTATGCCACGGACGCCCTGTCGTTGGATTGGAATCAGTGGAGGAGAATTTATGTTTTTTCCTCCAGTGAATCTTCTCTTGAAAGTCCTAGACAAACTAAGGTCTTTCAAAGGGATAGTAGCTCTGATTGCACCGGACTGGCCCAAGAGCAACTGGTATCCTCTTCTTTTGGAATTGGGTCTCCGACCTCAACGGATCCCCCAATCCCAAACTATCACAATCAGTACAAATGAGGACTGTGTTCGCTTCCTCAGGAACTCTCCAGACCCTAACTTTATGGACTTCATGAAGTTTGCGGCTAATAAAGATGCTGACATTGATCCACAGAATATTCTCTTCCTAGAATCAGATAAGAGAGAGTCAACCATAGACAATATGACTCAGCTGTTAAAAAATTAGCATCTTTCTTGAGAGAATCGAACACTACAACCATGACAGTTAATTGGCTATATCCTTTTTCAGATCCTTATTTGAAAAAGGGTTAGCAGCTAGCACGATTACCACTCATAAGTCGGCTTTGCTTTGAAGAAAATCTTTCAAGTAGGTTTTCAGATAGATTTGACTGAATCTTATTTCACATCTATCCCTAAAGCCTGTGCTAGACTTAGACCTTCTCAGAGGCCTACTACAGTTTCATGGTTCTTAAATGATGTCCTCAAACTAGCCTCAGATACTGACAATTCAACTTGTACATTCATAATGCTCCTGAGGAAGACGCATTCCTATTAAGCCTAGCTCAGGAGCTAGAATTTCAGAACTGTCGGCCCTATCCAGGGATGCGGGTCATGTGAATTCCTCCATCAGGAGAAGTTCTACTTGCTCCGGATCGTAGTTTTTAGCCAAAAATGAAGATCCTCTTGCAAGGTGGGCTCCTTGGAAGGTTATCCCACTTCCACAGGATCCTTCTCTTCTGCCCAGTATCAACTCTTAGAGCCTTTTCTATCTCGCACTGCTTCTAGATCCTCGGGTGCTCTCTTCATGAGAGAAAAAGGTGGTACTTTATCAGTTAAAGGCATTAGACAGCAAATCTTTACTTCATTAAACAAGCCAACCCTGAGTCATTCCCAAAAGCACATGATATCAGGGGAGTAGCCACCTCAATTAATTATTTCCAACATATGAACTTTGAGGATTTTTAGAAAGTATAACTGGATGGAAATCCCAGACAGTCTTTAAACGGCATTATTTAAAGTCCTTGGAATCTTTAAAGTTTTTCAGCAGTAGCAGCGGGAAACATAGTTCCCCTGATACTGCTCAGTAGTTGTAGTATTGATCCAGGTCTCCTTTCTACCTACTTCAACAACATGCCTCAACCTATCGTCAGGCTACTCAACATCATAGCCTTAGCCGTTGTGCTTATAGTGGTTTGTCCCTTATTTTTTTGCTAGGGACAACCACCCTTGTACTGATATGTACTTCAGTGTTCCTACCCTTATTTTATGCTAGGGTAGGCCACAATATGTTTGTATAATTCTCCATTGGGTTTGTGATAACTTTCACTGACAATGTGTTTGTATATATTTGAAGCAATTGTATTAATTGTATAATGATGGACTTGAGTGTTCCTACCCTTATTTTATGCTAGGGTAGGACATATATGTTATATTTGGTTATTATATATTCTAATTAAGTAAATCCAAAGTTTCCTTGTTTTACATGCATATTTATAATTTTATTATCTACCATTTAAGTACTTTAAGTTTACTAACATTCTGTTATTGATTTTTGTAATAAGTTAGTTTAAGTACTTATTTTGTATGCTGTATCTGATTTACTTATATTATATCCATCATTTTTAATCTGTTTTTCATTATTTCCTTTTTTCCATCTTGTCTGTTTCTCTGGTACTCTTTCATAGGCCGACACGAGCTGAGCCCAGAAAAGGGATTTGACGAAGGAAAAATCTATTTCTGGGTGATTGGCTCGTGTCGCCCTATGAAACCCATCCCCCCTTTTTGTTTTCTTATGGTTTGTTTTCCCCCCCTTGCAGGACAAGATGTATTTGATGTTTTATTTAAGGATGTCCGCTAGGGGCGCTGCTGTCCGTGGCGCTCCTCTAGTAGTAGTAGTAGAGGCTGCATCGCCGTTGGTATCGGCTCTCTCTTGGGGGGATTCTGAGAGGGAAGTTCTAATTGGTGTTTGTCTCGTGGTAGTGTTCCACACTCGCCCCTATTTATACCGAACACTTCTTTTAGAGAGCGAGTCAGTTTTACTGACATTTTCTTAATTTTGTTTTTCTCTGTAATTTTAGGATATTTTACCTAGAAAGAATGATGTTAAGGATTACTTTCATAGGGCGACACGAGCCAATCACCCAGAAATAGATTTTTCCTTCGTCAAAAATCCTTTTTCTGGTCGCCGTGTTGTGAACATCTGTTTCATGTATGACACTTACCTGGCAGGTATATATATAGCTATATTCTCTGTTCGCACTGGCAGAATTTTCAAAACTCGCGGCAACCGCTAGATCACTGGTAGTTCAGGTGATCGCCACCCCGCCCGTCGTGGCGCTGGTGCTCGGAATCATTCCCATTTTCGTCAGATTTTTCTGCCAGCCGAACCGGCAACATCGTTGTGGGTTCCCTGCTAGAATTCAAACTCGTAGCTGACTTTCGCTGTACTTTGATGGATTATTGGGTATCGTATTGGAAAGTTGGATTGGCAATCGCGTTTGGAATTTCTTATAATGTCTGATTCTGGTTTAGTATTTAGAGTGTGTGTGAAAGAAGGGTTGCAAGGTGAGACTGCGAAAGCCTCGGTAGACCCTCACACAGTATGTAAGAAGTGTAGAGAGGGGTGTGTGTACTTGGGATAATAGATGTAATGAGTGTGAAAGTTTAAATGAGAAGGAATGGAAGACTTTCACTAAATATGTTGAGAGACTAGAAAAAAAAAAAGGATAGAGTAAGGAGATCGGTATCTCGGAGTGAGAGGTCAGGCTCTTTCTAGTAAGCCTTGAATGCTTCTGTTATTTCTCCCCCTCCTTCCCAAGTAGAAGTTGTAGACCCTTCTCATCAGGTTTCTCCTGCGCCTGCTGCTGTTTCTGAGGATCCTAATTATGTGAAAGTGTTTTGCCGCCCTTGCGTCAATGGGCAATCAGATTCAGCGTCTTACAGACAAAGTGGGTACTTTTGAGAGTGTCAGTGTAGTGGAGGGGGCGGCTGACTGTCTCTCTCGTGCTCCTAGACCTAGGCCTCTGCCAAGCTCCCAGACCCAAGGGAGAAGGCATGTCGACAGTCGAAGGGAGGCGAGAGGGGTTCCCTTACGATCAGTCGTCCCTTCAGGCAGTCCTGTTGCGTCCCAGGCTGCAACAGTGCGCCATAGAAAAGGCGACACTGGGAAGTGTTTTTCTTCTACGATAGTTCTGCGTCAGGCAGGTATCGACGTTATGAGGAAGAATCACGTCCGCTGAAGAGGACGCATAGACCTACGTCATCTCAGGATGAACTTGCGCTCAAGAGCGGTGGAGTAGGACCCCAAGATTTTCTCATCTAGTGACGATGAAGACGTTGGTTCCGGTAAAAGGAGGAGAACTTTTCGTTCAAGGCAGGACGCAAGACTTCATTTAGACGGCGGTTCGCCTGATAGGAGCCCTCCTTCTGCATCCTGGGCAGTTTCTCCTGTATCTTTCTCCTTCTCGTAGACCTCAGGTTCGAGCTTCTCGTCTTCGTTCCCCGCATGCTCAGCATCCCGTCAGGAAACAGAGACTAAGGACTTTCTTAAAGAGATGCAAGGAAGGTTAGCCGATCTAGTTAAATCGTGGGGGAAACAACGAAACATCCTCCTACGAGACGTAAGGACGCGTGTCTCCCCGTCAAGTCCTCAAAAGGACGCATGATTGTTTGCCTCCTCCTCATCGCACTTCGGATTCTCGTGTAGGACGCAAGTTACCGGGACAGGACGCAGGACGCAATCTCGGAGCGGATTCACGTTTTGTCGACGTATCTCAGAAGGACGCAGGCGGCAGGATCCTTCTTCTTCCCGAGAGGTTAGAGAAGAGGTTCAGCAGCAAGACCTTGGATTACAAGATGTTTCTTCGGCAGAAGAGGAGATGGAAAAGACTTAGCGTCTGAAGAAGAGAAAGAGGGGTGAAACACCTTCTTCAGACTACAAGAAGTTAACTGATTGCCTTTTGTCAGTTTTTGAAAGGGGAAATTTCAGCCTTCAGCTCCGATGTCACCCTCTTTCTCAATTCTCCAAGAATAAAAAACACCGAAGAAGCACGTTTTTGAAGATGAAGCTTTCAATTACAGCTAAGAAGGCTCTTCAAAGGATCGATACATGGTTGAAAGAAAAGAGGGAAGCGGGCAAGACTTCTTTCTCCTTCCCTCCAGCCAAATTGGCATCGAAGTCCGGAATCTGGTATGCGACGGGGGTGGGAAAGTCTCGGCCTGGAAGTTCCTGCCTCCTCCCAGGGGGATTTTTCCAACATTGTTGACAGTTCCCGCAGACATGCTTTGAATTCAGCTAAAGTTTGGTGCGACTTCATCAGAGTTAGATCATCTCTTGAAAGGTATTTTCCGGACATTCGAGGTTTTCAATTTTCTTGATTGGTCCTTGGGGGCTCTGGGGCGACCACCCGTGGAAGATAAGGAATCAACTGCTTTCGCAACTTCCAAGCAGTATTAGGTCCTGCAGGTGGGACAAAGCCCTAAGGGATGGGGGAAGATGAGGTTAGCTTCGCTTTTCACCGCAGGAGTTTAAAGAAGAGGTTTTTGCTCCTGTGCTCTTTTGCTGCAAAGGGCGTTTCTAACGCTCAGAAATCCGAGTTGGTTTTTTCCCCACTCTCGGATCAGTTATTCTTCGGATCTTATCAAGGATATTTCGCTTTACCCTGACTCAGAAGGCGACGCAGGACCTTTTAACGTCTTGGCGGTAAGGAAATTTTTTACCCGCCAAAGTGGTTAAGAAGACACCTAAGGAGTCAAGACAGGCTAGTCAGACCCTTTCGAGGCAAGTCCTTTTCTCGTCCTTCCTTCAGAGGAAGAAGAGCTCCTTCCAAGAGGGGTTTGAAACCCAGTAATAAACAATGAAGAACAAGTCCTTCAGACATCAGTTGGGCCAGACTCCAGAAGTTTTGGGAGATTTGGCAAGAAAAGGGAGCAGATCCTTGGGTCGTCACGGTAGCCAAGGAAGGTTACAAGATCCCTTTTCTGAAGAAACCACTTCTTTCGACATCGCCAAGAGAGCTTGGAGCTCACTACAGCGATCCAGGGAAACAAGAAGCACTACAAGAGCAAGTACTTTCTATGCTCAGGAAAGGAGCAATCGAACCTGTTCTGGATCACTTATCCTGGGATTTTACAACGGCTTTCTTAGTAGCGAAATCTCGGGGGGATGGAGACCAGTACTGGACGTAAGTCAACCTCAACTTATTGTGGAGAAGACAAAATTTACTATGGAGACGACCGATTCAGTACTGGCAGTGGTGCGTCCAGGGGACTGGATGGTTACCCTGGACCTTCAAGACGCATATTTTCATATCCCAATTCATGCAGGATCCAGGAAGTACTTAAGATTTGTGATTCAGAACAGGGTCTTTCAGTTCAAAGCCCTCTGCTTCGGACTGTGCACAGCCCCACAAGTTTTACAAGAGTGATGTCAAGCGTGGCGAAGTGGCTACATATTCTAGGGATAAGAGTGTCTCTATACCTAGACGATTGGCTCATAAGAGCCCAATCAAGAAGACAATGTCTGGAGGACTTAAGAATGACGTGGCATTAACGAACGAATTAGGGCTGATGGTGAACTTAGAAAAGTCGAATCTGATCCCCAATCAGGAGATAGTTTAGTTTGGGATTCTGATTTCCTCAGCGACTTTTCGGGCTTTTCCATCTCCCGACAGGCAGGCTCAGTGCATCCGGAAAGTACAAGCCTTTCTAGAGAAAGAACAATGCTCTGCACGAGAGTGGATGAGCTTACTGGGGACTCTCTCGTCACTGGAACGGTTCGTTTCTCTAGGAAGGCTTCACATGAGACCCTTGCAAATATTTTTGAACCAAGTCTGGCCAAGAAAATCGCAACCGGATTCCTTCCTGTTTCGAATTCCTCGCAAGATCAAAGAGGAATTACTTTGGTGGCTATAACTCCGGGGAAGTTAGCGGAGCGTCGCTCCAGCAGAAGAGCCCAGACCTTGTATGTTTTCAGACGCGTCGGACGCAGGCTGGGAGCGACTCTCGGCCTTAAGAAGTGTCAGGTCGCTGGAGCAAGGAGGAAGCGTCTTGGCATATAAAAAGGAAGGAAACTGATGGCGATTTTCTTGGCTTTGAAAGAGTTCAACGCGGTGATCCGCAACAAGGCGGTGCAGGTCAACGCGGACAATACACAGCTCTGGCGTACATCCGTAAGCAAGGGGGAACACATTCAGTCTCTCTTTGCAAGTTGGCGGAGGAGATCCTTCTATGGGCAGAGAAGGCAAAGTAACCCTTAACTCACCAGGTTCATTCAAGGGGAGAAGAATGTGAGAGCGGACCTGTTGAGCAGGGAAGGTCAACTTCTGTCAACAGAATGGACTCTTCATCTAGAAGTATGCCAGAGTCTGTGGAAATTATGGGGTGTCGTCCAGTGGTGGACTTGTTTGCGACCGCAATGACAAAGAGATTGTCGACTTATTGCTCTCCAGTCCCAGACCGTCAAGCAGTCGCAGTAGACGCCTTTCTTCTAGATTGGACGGGGCTAGATGTGTACGCCTTTCCCCCGTTCAAGATATTAGGAAAGGTTTTAAAGAAATTCAGGGAGAGTCAAGGGGGACGAGAATGACTCTCATAGCTCCCTACTGGCCGGCCCGAGATTGGTTCACAGAGGTACTGGAATGGACAGTAGATGTACCAAGAACACTTCCAGCAAGAGTAGATTACTCAAACAGCCTCACTTCAACAGGTACCACAAGAACACCCTCGCTCTGGGTCTGACTGCTTTCAGACTATCGAAAGACTTGTCAGAGCGAGGGGGTTTTCTAGAGAGGCGGCCAGAGCTGTGGCCGGAGCAAGAAGAGCCTCGACATTAAGGTGTACCAGGCGAAGTGGGAAAATCTTTCGTAAGTGGTGCAAGAGTCGGAAGATTTCTTCATCCAGTACCTCTGTGGACCCAAATTGCCGACTTCCTTTTATATTTAAAGAAGGGAAGTAGGGTTGTCAACTCAGACGATTAAAGGATATCGTAGTATGTGGCTCAGTATTTAGACACGAGAGTTTAGATATTACCAATAATCTTGATCTGAGAGACCTCATAAGGTCCTTTGGAACAAGGAAGGAACACCGATACAGAACACCTTCCTGGAATCTCGATGTGGTCCTGAAATTCTTAGGAAACTAATAAGTTCGAACGATGGATCAAGCTTCGTTTAGAGATATCTCGAAAAAGACCATCTTTTTGGTGGCCTTGGCCACAGCTAAAAGGGTTAGTGAGCTGCAAGCAATTAGCAAACATGTTGGCTGGAAGCATGACAAGGCAGTTTGCTCGTTTCAGGAGGTTTTCTTGGCCAAGAACGAGAATCCAGCTCATCCCTGGCCAAGGTCTTTTGAGATTATGGGTCTTTCAGATTTGGTAGGACAGGAACAAGAGAGAGTTCTCTGTCCAGTAAGGGCTTGCGCTATTATATAGAGAAAACCAATAATATTAGAGGAACTTCAGAATCACTGTGGTGCTCTGTGAAGGACCCTAGCAGAGCAATGACCAAAAATGCTATGCCTTTTTCCTCAGGGAACTGATTAAAGAATCACATATGTTATGCCAAGAAGAAAATTCGGCATCCTTAAGGTTAAGGCGCACGAAGTGAGAGCAGTAGCTACTTCCTTGGCATTTAAAAGAAATATGGCCCTCAAAGATATAATTGAAACGACGTTTTGGAGGACTAATTCAGTGTTTGCGTGTCATTACCTTAGAAACACGTCAAAAACAAAAGTTTGACAACTGTCAAAACAACGTTGGGGCCCCTTATGTATCCATCAGGGCAGCAGTATTGGGCAAGGGAGTTTCCACCCCATAACTTACTAACATGCTAGGTATTTTAATTAAGTGGTGTTGTTTTATGGTTGTCTGAGAGGGTTATTTCCTCTTCAGTCTGTGAAGTGTAGTGTGTTATGTTAGCTTTGTGTGTGGTTCAGGTGGTTCTAAACTTATCCTAGCATGAATGTCCCGTGGTAAGAGAGGGCTAGGGCGGGTTTCCTGTCAACGAATTGGTCCCGTCCAGTTGTCAGACCCTTGTATTTAGCTTCATCAACTATTAGGTCATGGTCCATAGTTGGGAGCTACTAAGGTTTAGCAGGCTAAGAGGCAGGATTTATGAAGTCAGCTACCTTAGCAAGGTAACGGAATCTAAGAGTATTTGGGATTTATTTTAAATTTTAAAACTCTTACAATGTTGCTGTCTTTGACCCACCTCCAAATGTGTCAATCAGCTATATATATACCTGCCAGGTAAGTGTCATACATGAAAATGATGTTATTATGATATAACAAAGTTTACTGTATACTTACCTGCAGGTATATATAATTAAATTCCCACCCACCTCCCCTCAGGAGACAGGGTTCAGAGAAAAATCTGACGAAAATGGGAATGATTCCGAGCACCAGCGCCACGGGAACGGGGTGGCGATCACCTGAACTACCAGTGATCTAGCGGTTGCCGCGAGTTTTGAAAATTCTGCCAGTGCGAACAGAGAATATAGCTATACGTATATATACCTGCCAGGTAAGTATACATGAAACTTTGTTATATCATAATAACATCATTTTACAGCACCTCCGTCTGGATTTGGAAACTTTTGGCTACTTGAGTATCCCTTTTGGTTTTTTTTGGATTAATTGACTTGGATCGGTGGCTAGGCACACATTATTAGTGGATTGAATTGATTTTGGTTTGGATTTCTCTTTGGATAAAATGTCAGGGTCTAGTTCAGCTAGCGCTAGATTTTGTTCTAAGACTGATTGTAGAGGTAGGCTACTGAAAGCTTCAGTAGACCCCCATACTGTATGTAAAGGTTGCAGGGAGCATGAATGTGCGTATGAAAGCCGTTGCAAGGAGTGTGAAAGGTTAACAGATTCTGAGTGGAAGGCGTATGAAACCTATCTTAGGAAACTTGAGAAGGATAGGTTAAGGAGGTCTTCCTCTAGGAGTGTTTCGGGTATGCAAGAAATTAATGTTTCTCCTGTTCCCAACCCTTCTTTGTTAATCTCCTAACCCTGTAGTGTTGTCTTCGGGCCCTGAAACAGTGTCGGTAGAAGGTAATACTTTGTCCTTAATTTTGGAGTCGATTCGAAATTTAGAATCGAAAGTGTTGGCTCTTGAGAGCAAAAGTGAAGTGCAGAAGTGCAGTGATACCCCTTGTGTAGTGGAGGGTGCGCCAGATCGGCCTCGTTTCGCCTCTAGGCCGGGACCTCTGCTTGACTCCCATGACCCGGGGAGAGAGCATGTCGAAAGCCGAAGGGGGGTTACAAGGAACCCCCACCGATTTGGCGTGCCTTCGGCAGTTTCTGATGAAAATCCCCAGACTGCCAAGGAGCATGCGCGTACACGTCTCCTCAAGGAGTGTTTTTCGTCTTCGGAGGCTTCATCCCCACGTAAAGGGTGGAGTTCTCATGGTGCTTCTCGTCCGTTGAAAAGGACTGTGCGTGTTCGTGACGCTTCACGTCCAAGTTCTCTGGAACTTCGCTCTTCTCCTGATAGTGCGTTCGCTGCTTTCCCGCCGCAGAAAAGGCGTAGGGAGTCTTCGGACGTGGATTCAGTTAACTCGTTCGAGCGATACAGTCGCTTTAGAGTTCGGGAAGAGGCCGTTCCTGGGAGGAGGAGGGAGGCGTCCCCTCACCACTCTCCTGCTCAAAGGATCAGTCCCTCCCTAGAACAGGAGGATTCACCAACCAAGAAGATGCTTCAGTCACTGCAGCAACAACTTCAGGACGTTCTTGCTTCTAGAGAGTCTCTTCCGCGTCGTCGTAGGAAGGATGATAGGCTTCTCCTCGCTCGCCTCTCTCTCCGTTTGAGTCTCCCTCTAGAGTTCGTTCTGCTCCCCAGCGGCTCTCTAGAGGAGGTGAGAAATTCGTTTCTCGCTCTCAGGAAGCGGTTTTACCCGCTCTCACGATTTCTGATGTTCGGAAGCGAGCTGCGGACGCTGAGCGCGCTTCTGTGCAAGTGGAGCGGGCTTCTGTTGCCGCCAAGCGTGCACCTGTTGATGATAAACTCGTGGGCGCTCAGTGTGCGCCAGTGGACGCCAGGCGTGCACTAGTAGATGCCGAGCGCGCACCAGTCGGCGCCAAACGTGTGGCTTCAGACGCTAAGCGCGCGCCTGTGGACGCCAATTCCTCACCAACGCAAGCACAGGTGGAAGAGGGAACCCTACCTGTTCGTCGAGTTTCTTCAGTACTCCCTCCAACTTCTCCAGTTTCTGAAGAGGGAGTTAGTGACGATTTCATCGAAGCAGAGGAAGAGCAGCAGTCGGCTCCTGTCTCATCGGACTACAAGGTTTTGACGCGTCTTCTCCAGTCGGAGTTTGGAGAAACATTTCAACCTGAAGCCCCTCGTACTCCTCCTTCTCAATTTTCTTCATTCAAAGCGTCGAAAGCATCAGGATTTGTCAAGATGAAGAAGTCGCTTTCCACGAAGCAAGCGTTCCGCAAAATCCACGATTGGATGGAGAAGAGGAAAGCGTCAGGCAAGTCCTCTTTCGTTTTTGCCGCCCTCAAGACTCTGCGGAAAAGGGGGCATGTGGTACGAGATGGGAGAGAACGTCGGCGTTAAACTTCCAGCCTCTGCTCAGGGTGATTTTGGGAGCATTGTGGATGCCTCCAGAAGAGCCCTCCTGTCATCATCAAAAGTCTCTTGGACTCATAACGAGTTGGACTTCCATCTAAAAGGCCTCTTCAGGACTCTAGAGGTCTTTAACTTTCTCGACTGGTGTCTAGGAGTTTTGGATGCCAGGTCAACGGAGTTCTGATACCATTAGTCTGGGGAGCTGTCCAGTGTATTGTCTTGCATGGAAAGCAGGCCGTCAGGGATGGTTCTGAGGAGTTGACTACTCACTTTAGCACGGGCTTCTCAAGAAAAGAGCACTCTTCTGTAACTTTACAGCCAAATCCGTCTCTCCAGCGCAAAAGGCGGATTTGCTCTTCGCTCCGTTTTCAGACCATCCCCCAGACTATGGTTAAGGACATAGCCTCGAGTCTTCAGGAGAAAGCAACGCAAGATCTTCTGGCTCAGTCTTCAAGGAGACCAGCAGCTACTTCTTCTTCTGGGGTTTCTTCTACCAAGAAACCGAAGCCCTTTCGAGTTGGATCTTCCTCGAAACCAGCCTCTCGAGGAAGAGGCTCTTCCAGAGGCAAAACCCCCGCTCCGTCAAAGAGTAGGAAGTGATATGGAAGTCCTTCAGCCACCGGTAGGAGCCAGACTTCTTCTTTTCGCGAAAGCCTGGGAAGAGAGAGATGCCGACCCTTGGTCGCTAGATATCGTGAGGAAGGGATACAGAATTCCGTTCATGAAGTCGCCCCCGCTGTCCTCGACACCAAAGGATTTGTCTCCTTCGTATTGAGGAGAAAAACAGAAACTGCTTTTCGATCTGCTAGATCAAATGATCGAGAAGCAAGCTGTGGAACAGGTTTTTACAACCGTCTGTTCCTAGTGCCGAAGCAGTCGGGGGGGTGGCGACCCGTCCTCGATGTCAGCAGCCTAAATCTCTTCGTCACAAAGCAAAATTCAAGATGGAGACACCTCAATCTGTGCTGGC
This sequence comes from Macrobrachium nipponense, assembly GCF_015104395.2. NCBI lineage: Eukaryota > Metazoa > Arthropoda > Malacostraca > Decapoda > Palaemonidae > Macrobrachium > Macrobrachium nipponense. The sequence continues at coordinate 35,479,455 of NC_087200.1, forward strand.
AGCTTTAAGACCGGGGGATTGGATGGTCTCACTAGACCTCCAGGACGCGTATTTTCACGTCCCCATCCATCCCCAATCAAGGAAATACCTGCGATTTGTCCTGAAGAGGAAAGTATTTCAGTTCAGGGCACTCTGCTTCGGTCTGAGCACAGCGCCGATGGTTTTCACCATTCTGATGAAGAACGTGGCGAGGCTGCTTCATCTTGCGAAGATAAGGATCTCTCTCTACCTAGACGACTGGCTTATTCGAGCCTCATCGCGAGACCGGTGTCTGGAGGACCTGCACACGACCTTGTCGTTAGCGAAGTCCCTGGGGCTTCTGGTAAACCTCGAAAAGTCGCATCTGACTCCTTCTCAATCCTTAGTCTATCTGGGGATTCAGATGGACTCAGTGGCTTTTCGGGCTTTTCCGTCCCAGGGGCGACAACTTCAATGCTTTGAAAAAGTGTCGACCTTTCTGGGGAAGGAAACATGCTCGGTGAGGGAATGGATGAGTCTGCTGGGGACCATTTCCTCACTGGAGAAGTTTGTTTCTCTGGGAAGGTTGCACCTCAGACCTCTTCAATTCTTCCTAGCCAACAATTGGAAGCGCAAACAAGATCTGGAGGCGATCTTGTGGTTGACGAAAGAGGTGAAAGAACACCTAAATTGGTGGTCAGATCCACGGAAGCTCGCAGAAGGGCTTTCTCTCAAGCTTCGGAACCTTACGGAGCTTGAATGGAAGGAATTATCATCATATGTTAGGAAGCTTGAGAGAGATAGAGTGAGAAAGGCTTCAGCTAGGTCATCTAGTAGATCTTGCTCCTTAGAACAAGAAATTAACTCTCCTTCTAACAATTTTCCCTTAGCCTCAGCTGCTTCTCCCTGTTCTGAATCCAAAGATTCTTCGTCAGAGAGGGAAAATGTAAAAGCTTCAATTAAGAAACTTCAAGCTCAGCTACGAGCTCTAAACCAAGGTAAGAGTGGTGATAGTGACTTGTGCAGTGTCCCCAGTGCAGTGGAGGGGGGGGCGTCCTGACCGGTTCCTCATTGCTCCTAGGCCTAGACCGCTTCCAAACTCCCAGGACCAGGGGAGGAGGAATGTCGAAAGCCGCAGGGAGGATGCAGAACATCCCCAACGGTCAGGCGTCCCTTCGGCAGATCCTGTTGTTAAGTCCCAGGCTGCCTCGGATTGCCGCAGAAAAGGCGTCCTAAAGGAGTGTTTTTCGGCCTCAGACTCTTCCTCTCCTAAACGAGGATGGAGTTCGGCCTCTCTTTCGCGCCCTTTGAAGAGAGCCTGGAAGGCGCTAAAGGAGACGCGGCTGACTCCAGCCCAGAGCGTTTTCCCGAGGATTGGCCTTCGGGACCTAAGAAGACTAGACAAGAGGAGCCTTCTCTTCAGGATCCTACGAAGAAGTTTTTGGTTAATCTGCAAGAGCAGTTAGCTTCTCTCGTAGGCTCTTTTGCTAAGGACTCTACAAGGAGGAAGGATGTCTCGCTCCCTGTTAAGAGTTCCGCTAAGCGCCCCGCTTCGTATAGGAGAGAACCCTCACGATCTCCAGGGCGTTTATCGCCTTCGTCGAAGACTCGTCTGTTCTGAAAGGAGTTGTTCTCCTGAGAGAAGAGCCCTTTCGCCCTATAGGCTGTCTTCCCCGAAGCGCCCTCTGAGACGTCGCGAATCGAGCAGAAGTCTCGATCGGTTTAGGTGCAAGGAACCGGAAAAACCGATTTAGGTATCAGGATCCCTTGGGTCTGCAGGACCAGGAGCCAGACAGGCGCAAAGAGGCAGCAAGACGCAAGAAAGGGCGTCAAGAGCCTCTTAGAACACAGGATTCAGGACGTCAGGATTCTGCTAGAAGGCAGGAATCAGGACGCTATGAGCCAGGACGCCAGGAGCCAGGACGCCAGGAGTCAGGGCGCCAGGAGTCAGGGCGCCAGGAGTTAGGACGCCAGAAGGCAGGACGCCAGGAGTACGTTAGGCGTCAAGTGTTAGGGCGCCAAGAGCCTGTTAAAGAACGTCAGGAATCAGGACGCCCGGGGATCTTTTCAAGCGCCCTGAATCAGGACGTCAGGAGCCTAGCAAGCGCCACGAACCTGACGAACCTAGACAACAAGAGTCTAGTAGGCACAAGAGTGTTTCGACAGGCAGGAGCCTCACTCTTCGTATAGAAGTGCTAATGTTCCGCGCTCCCCTTCTCGGGAAAGGAGTTCTTCTCCCGGGAAGAGCCAGATCACTCCAAAACGATCTCCTTCTGTGGATCAGTTGGACCAGGTATCGGAAGACGAAGAGCCAGTAGATGTAGCAGTTCTGACTACAAGAGACTTTCTCTTTTGCTGCTAAAGGAGTTCGGAGACTCCCTTCATCCTGCGGACCCTCCTTCACCAGGATCGTTGATGTCCAGCACTAAAGCTCTCAAGTCGTCTTCCTTCGTCAAGATGCGCCCCGCTCTTTGTATGAAAAAGGCATTAAAGACTTTTTTCAGAGTGGTTGACTTCCAGAAGGGAAGCGGGCAAGACAGTTTTTTCCTGCCCTCCTTCCAAGTTAACAGGCAAACCAGGAAGGTGGTACGAGACCAAAGAACCTATGGGGTTAGGTCTGCCTTCTTCCGCAGATGCGGATTTTGCTTCCTTAGTGGACTCTTTCTAGGAGGAAGTCGTTGCTGTCTGCTAAGGCGACTTGGGGCATGTGTGAGCTAGACCACCTTCTAAAGGGCCATATTTAAAACCCTAGAAGTCTTCAACTTTATGGACTGGGCTTTGGGAGCGTTAGCGAAGAGAGCTCAGGACACTGACTTTTTGTTTCCATGGAGAACTTCGAGCGTCCTGGCTTGCCTGGACAGAGCGGTCATGGACGGTTCTGTGGAAGTTGCCTCTCTTTTTGGAACGGGAGTATTAAAGAAGAGATCTGTCTTTAACTCTTTCTTAGCAAGAGCAGTATCACCTTTGCAAAGGACATCTCTTCTTTTTGCACCGTTATCCCCGCACCTTTTTCCACAAGAGACTGTTAGAGAGGTTTCTAAAATTCTTCTTACGGACGAAAGGCAACTCAGGATCTCCTCACGCACTCAGCCAAGAAGTTTAGGCCGGCAGTGCCTATAGAGAAAAAAGAGAGACCCTCTTTTGTTCAGCCCTTTCGAGGTGCCTCCTCTTCTAGAGCCCCTCTTAGAGGTCGCAGACCAGAGAGAAGGAGTAGACCATCTAGAAGGTCCTTCGGGAAGTCTAGATGAGCAGGAAGTCCTCCAGACGAAAGTAGGCGCCAGGCTACTCCACTTTGCCAAAGTCTGGGCGCAGAAGGGAGCGGACTCCTGGTCCCTCTCTATCCTGAAAAAAGGATACTTGATCCCCTTCAGGGAAAATCCTCCCTTGACGACAAACTCCAAGGGAGTTGACCGCAAGATACTCGGATCCGGTCCGAAAGCTTGCTATGTTGCAAGCAGTGGAACAGATGATTTCCAAGGAAGCGGTAGAACTGGTTCAAGATCTCCAGTCTCCAGGATTCTACAATCGGGCTATTTCCTGTGGTACCGAAAGCATCGGGGGGATGGAGACCGGTTCTAGACGTCAGTGCCCTGAATTTCTTTGTATTGAAGAAGAAATTTTCAGGAGACGTCTTCCTCTGTTCTATCTGCTCTTCGTCCAGGGGACTGGATGGTGTCCCTGGACCTTCAGGATGCGTATTTCCATGTGCCAATTCATCCGGCAGCAAGGAAGTATCTGAGGTTCATGTTCCAAGGGAAAGTGTTCCAGTTCCGAGCGATGTGCTTCGGACTTTCGACTGCCCCTCAAGTCTTACAGACATCATGAAGAATGTAGCTTATTGGCTACATCTGGGAAGGGATCAGGATCTCGTTATATCTGGACGATTGGTCTAATAAGAGCCCAATCGGAGAAAAAATGTCTGGAGGACCTATTAGTTACACTAAAGTTGACAAAGTCCTTAGGACTTTTAGTAAATCACGAGAAATCCATGCTGACTCCCCAGCAGAGTATTGTCTATCTGGGGATTCAGATGGATTCTCGGGATTTTCTAGCGTATCCTTCGCAGGAAAGGAGAGAACGCTGCTTAGAAAAGGTGTCAGTCTTCTTAAGGAAAGAACATTGTTCCGCGAGGGAATGGATGAGCTTACTGGGGACCCTCTCCTTGATGGAACAGTTCGTTTCCTTAGGAAGACTTCACCTACGACCCCTTCAATTTTATCTGAAGGAGAAGTGGGATTGGAAGTCCAACAATCTAGGAGATACATTTCCAATCTCGAAAGGGATCAAGGAGAATATCCGTTGGTGGTTAGATCCACAGAAACTAAGCAAGGGAATCTCCCTTCGCTTACAGAACCCTCGCCTAGCGTTGTTTGCAGACGCCTCAGATTCAGGGTGGGGAGCGACCCTAGGTTCGCAAGAAGTGTCAGGCACTTGGGAAGGAGAACAAGTGTCCTGGCACATAAACAAGAAAGAAAAGCTAAACAGCCATTCATCTAGCTTTGGTTCATTTCGAGGAACAGGTCTCAGGTCTTGGGGATTCAGATTCACTCGGACAACACTACAGCCCTCGCTTATATAAAGAAACAGGGGGGACGCATTCCTTTTCCCTGTACGAATCAGCAAAGGATCTGCTGATTTGGGCACAAGAAAGGAAGATCTCTCTCTCACAAGGTTTGTGCAGGGAGAGAAAAATGTCCGGGCAGATCTGTTAAGCAGAAAAGAACAAGTCCTACCCACGGAATGGACTCTCAATCCTCAGATTTGCCAACAACTTTGGCATCTGTGGGGAAGGCCCAATATAGACCTGTTCGCGACCAACAAGAATCCCACAGATTAGAAACCTATTGCTCCCGATCTCGGATCCTCAAGCAGTAGCAGTAGACAGCTTTCTGCTAGATTGGACGGGCTTGGACGCATACGCCTTCCCTCCTTTCAAGATAGTAGGAGAAGTATTGAGGAAGTTCGCTTGCTCGGAAGGAACAAGAATGACCCTCATCGCTCCCTTCTGGCCGGCTCTCGATTGGTTCACAGAGGTGCTGGAGTGGTTAGTGGATTTTCCAAGATCGCTTCCACTAAGGAACGATCTTCTCAAACAACCCCACTTCGACAGGTTTCACAAAAAAAACCTCCCCGCTCTAAGTCTGACCGCCTTCAGACTGTCGAAGGACTTGTCAGAGCAAGGGGCTTTTCACGAGAAGTGGCGAAGGCTATTGCAAGAGCCAGAAGAGTCTCCACTTCTAAAGTATATCAGTCGAAGTGGGAGTTGTTTAGAAGATGGTGTAAGGGAAAGAAAATATCCTCCTCCAGTACCTCTGTAACTGAAATCGCAGATTTTCTCCTATATTTGAGAAAAGACTGTAACCTGGCAGTTTCAACAGTGAAGGGTTACAGAAGTATGCTGGCCTCAGTTTTTTCGACATAGAGGAATAGATCTGACAAATAATAAAGATCTTCATGACCTTATAAGGTCTTTGAGACCACGAAAGAACATGTAATCAAGAAGCCTAGCTGGAACTTGGATGTGGTCCTCAAGTTCCTAATGTCGGAAAAATTTGTACCGTCTCACGCAGCTTCGTTTTAGAGACTTAACGAGAAAGTCATTATTCCTTTTTTGCGTTAGCAACAGACAAGAGAATTAGCGAGTTGCAAGCATTTGGAAGGTAAAAGTGGGGTTTAAGAAGGATTCAGCGATTTGCTCCTTTAAACCATTTTTTTCTAGCGAAAAATGAAAATCCCTCAAAGCCTTGGCCAAGAAGCTTTGAGATAAAAGGACTATCTTCATTAACAGGGAGAGAACTAGAAAGGACTTTGTGTCCAGTCAGGGCACTCAAGTTCTACCTGGAGAAGAAGAAGTTGCTGAAAGGTACAGAAGAAAGTCTTTGGTGCTCCGTAAAGAGATCGAAAAGAGCGATTTCTAAGAACGCCCTTACATACTTCATAAAAGATGTAATAAGGGAAGCTCACCTTAAGTGCGAAGAAGAGCATCTCAAGGTTCTCAGAGTGAGAGCTCATGAAGTGAGAGCCATAGCTACGTCTATGGCATTTCACAAAACATGGTCGCTTCAGGCTCTATAGAGTCGACATTTTGGAGATGTAATTCGGTGTTCGCCTCGAATTACCTAAGAGACGTTAAAATTTCGTACGAAAAGTGCTTTGCTCTGGGAGCGTATGTTTCGGCGAATTCAGTGCTGGGAGAAGGGGCTGAGGCTAATCCTTCCTATTTAGTTTAAGGCTTAATTTACTGTTTATTGGTGGTTGTTTTTATTGGTTAATTGTCAGAGGGAATAGGGACCCTCTTACAATTCATAGATGGTAACAATACTAACATGGTCAGGTGATCGGGATTGGCTTCAGTGCTCTTTGTGATTTGTTTAATAACCTTAACTCTGTCATGTAAGAGGGCGAGTCTCCATTGATATGACAAAAGGTCAAGGCTCTACCATGTAAGGGGTCTAGCCCCCATTGGTACGATCCAGTATAGGCTCTGTCGCGTAAGCGGGCTAGCCCCCATTGACACGTTCCAAAGAGTTATTCAACCATAGGTTCATTCCTCGTTGAAACTCTTGAGGCAAGCAGACTCATCGACAGTAGTCATGAAGTCTTCAGCCCAATAAGGTAGGAACTATGGATTATGTTATCCAAGAACATAGGTTGTTTTTTCCCTGTTTTTTAATGTATTTAGTTTAAGTATTATTTTGTTTTTAGCTGTCTCTTGCCCGCCACCAAGGGTGCCAATCAGCTAAGTATATATCTGCTGGGTAAGTTACTTGTACAAAAATGATATTGTTAAGATACAATAAAGTTTTGTACATACTTACCTGGCAGATATATACGATTAATGGCCCACCCAGCCTCCCCTCAGGAGACAGGTGGAAGAGAAATTATGGCTTAGAAAACGGGAATAGTTCCAGACCCCGCCACCCAGCGGCGGGAATGGTGGATCACCTGACCTACCTGTCGCGTGTGCCGCGAGTTTTGAAATTCTGTCGGGACGACCGAGTCTATAGCTAAGTATATATCTGCCGGGTAAGTATGTACAAAACTTTATTGTATCTTAACAATATCATTTTACTCAACATGTTAATGAAGTTGTATGTAAAGTGAAGCTTCGTCTTAATATTCTTAAAGTTGTGTCTAATGTTAATTGGGGGCCAGATCGAATCACCCTTTTGAGGATGTACCAGGTTTTATGACTAAGCAAAATTGATTATGGTTGTCAAGTTTATGGGTGTGCGTGCAAGACAACAATGCAGAAATTAGATGTTGTCCATAATATGGCTTTACGTATTTGTATGGGAGCCTATACGTAGAGGAATTAGGCTTGAGAGTCATATCAAGAGTACTTACGTCAAAGCTGAACCCCAACTATAAGTACTTAAGAGAACCAACTGATAGAGCCCCAAATAGACCTAGACTGCCAAAGCCACTTGAAGTTCGACTAGCAAGCTCTGCCAGGGAGGTGGGATTACTACCTCCTGCAGTAGCTGAAATTTCACCTTCAAAGTTTCCTCCTTGGAATAGACCATGCCTAGAGATCTGCCCAATTAGGGACAGCAGGAGCAACAATTCTGGTGATCAGTTGAGGGCAAGTTTCTTGGACCATGCATCCGAACATGGTGATTCTCATCATATATATACTGATGGCTCGAAGGGTTCTGATGGTGTTGGTTGCTCTGTAGTGACTATTGATAATATTAAAAAGAAGCTTCCATCTAATTCTTCTGTTTTTACAGCTGAACTGCTGGCAGTTTTGACTGCTCTTAAATATATTTTTTATAGTTCTTGTACTAACAAAGTTTTTACCATTTTTACCGACTCTTTGGGTGTTTTATCTTCTCTTAAAAGCCTAGTCTCTTGTCACCCTTTAGTGCAAGAAGTAATTAATAGAAGAGGTTTTTCTGTTAGGTTTTGTTGGGCTTCGTCCCATGTTGGAATTGTTGGGAATGAGCGAGCCAACGCTGCTGCTAAGGCTAGAACTAGGCTTAGGCACATTTCGAACATGGGCGTCCCTGTTTCCGATTTTAAAAGTACCATTCGATTTTATTGTAGAGACCAGTGGCAGGCCCACTGGTCTACTTTATATAATAATCTTAAAGTTGATTAGGCCTTCTGTTCATCCTTGGCCTCATAACCGGATGGATAGAAGGTCTGAGATAGTTTTAGCTAGATTACGCATTGGCCACACTAAATATACTCACGGGTATCTAATGATGAGCAGAGCGGATAGGCAGGTTCCTCGCTGTTCCACCTTTCATGTGGATTTGACTGTGGTGCATATTTTGGTGGAGTGCCTTCATTTTGAAAACAAACGTAGAGCTTGTTTGCTGGCAAATAAGACTTGCCGATATTTTAGGTGAAGGTGCTCAGGCAGAGCAAATAATGACATTTTAAAAAAATATTAATCTTTTTTATGAATTGTAATTTTCTCTTAATTGTTTTAGGTTTCTTGTTTGGTTTTTATGAATGAATGATTTGTATGTTAGATCGGTTGTGTGTATGTTTGTTTGTACGACAGTGACTTTTTTATTCTTAAGATATATATGTGCTGAATGGCCCCTCGGCTCCGGCGCTTGGCTATGTGCCAAAAATTTTATAATCCAATCTAATCTAATCTTACTGAACATACGTCAATCCATTCGGGATGGATAGCACCGAGAGGTTTGAACGCCTCTCCAGTGCTGCTGTTTTGGGAACAACCAATTCGACTTGAACTAGTTGTCTTCGGTATCCTGTTATCACCATAGAAGTCTTCCTTCGGGAAAACTTAATCTTCACTCTCTAAATTAGAGAATGAAGGAGGTCTAGAGCTCAGGACAGTCTTTCGGGCCTCCCAAGAGTTACTGGTTTTGATTTTGAGATAACTAGTGGTATTGTTTCCCAACAACACCACAACATTTGCATTATCACCAAACAAGAGGGCTTTCTTCCCTCCCATTTGGGGTAAGATGCAGATGCTAGAGTGTATATTTTTTGCGCTTGATGGTTCTAGCCGAACGCATTCCTTCATGGAATGGACTGCCAGGCAACTCAGGATGATAACAAATTGAGCGAGCGGTGTACAGCTCTGCCTCAGTACTGCTTGCTCTCCGAGATTCTTTTTGTTTTGGTACTGTTTCTCCTCTGTCGAGGATTGACTACCAATTCGAATCTCTGCCCAGCAATCACAGACTTTGGTCTCTGGTTGGCTGGAATTCTCGCATACATGTATGCCTATCTTTCCTGCACTGCATTTACCATTGCAAGAATTTTCAGATAGAGATATATCTCATTAGACTTGTTATCATCTTTCTATTTACCCAATGGTATAACAAAAGTCTAGCCTAATCTTCCGCTTCATCACACCTGCCCCATCGGCTGCTGTGATGACGCAAAATGATATTCTTCAGACAGTTTGAGTTTGTCTTCTAATATACATTTCCTAATTCGAAGGTGTTCAGTTATTCTTTGTTCACTCCGAATTGTAAATGAATAATGAAAGATTTCACCTGTTCCCTGCCCGACTAGCTCTACTTCCAAAGTAAATAGAAACATCCTCCCTGATCCAACCCACGAGAAGTGGTTCTTCAAGCAGTACAATCCCTGTGTTTTCATTACTGAAAGATGCTCCACTTTCATTGCAAACTCCGACTTTCTTGCCGAGCAGCAATGAAATAGTGGAATAAACAACAGGGATTAAAGCCATCTTCACTGATTGGTGCCATCAACGGGACTTCTTTTATGATCAGAATCTTGAGAGTTTACTTCTCTCGATTCAGTTGTGAAGACGTAGGTCCACATTCACCTTAGTCATTTACTAGCAATATATTACTGTTTCTCCTTGGTTGAGATTCAACTACTGATGAAACTCCTGTCTTGCCATCACAGGGACCTTGGTCTCTAGAAGGCAATTGACTATCATTTGATGTGCGCATGCCTTAAGCGAAATGTCATCTTGTCTCTTAACATCGTCGGCGAACAAGATAGATGATTTGTATGGTTATTCTCAGCATAACCCTTCAAAAGGCAGGTGTCATGTTGTGACTATGTCTCAGATGCATGGCAGTGCAGTCAGTCGGCATCTGTTGACGAGTCCAAGTCCTTCATGATGTGCACTGTGGACTTTGTATTGGTTGATCCAGATCAGTCAATACTTTGTCCTATTGGTGTGCTGCTGTACCCATGAAGGATCGACACCCACCATTGAGTATCGGTGTCTTTATCCGCTGCGGACTGCCATTGTGGAAGTATCCAATGACACATCTTTCTCCGAGTCTTACGAGATCATGAGAGACTTCTCTGCAGTTGGATAGCCCAGTGGATAGGTATGTTTCATCACTCCGAAGAATATGTTGGACTGGAAGATAGATGAGGTCTTATTGCGACCATATTTATATCGTTCTTCCTTCGGGTCTGCCCACAGGTCCCTGGAACCTCCTTTCCTTGGACTGGTGGTGGATGCTGGCAGCTTGTGTTTGCTTGCCCAGCTCCTTCAAGAGGACAAGCAGCATCTCACCTATGGTGTGAGGTTCTAGAGGTAAGAAGGATGCGAGCGACTGGCCTCTCCACCTCCCCCACCTTGTCCTTCTACTCCCCTTCTTTCAGTTTGAGGATAGGACTCGAACGTACACTGGCTGGTCGGGTGATTGATGCAGTAAGCTTACACATCGAGCTTCCTTTCTATTTTTCTTATCAGAATCGTAGAAGCAATCCCTCTCCTTCCTCTAGCAAGGGGAGGAAGGAGACTGGCAATAATGCTAACCCTTCCCAGAACTTTGCATTAATGCCTCCGACTCTAAAATATTCTTCCCAGCCCTTTTTTGGAGGAGTTATGATTCCTCACTCATTTTGGAAATCCCCAGAAGTCTGACTTTTGATCATGCAGCTCCTATACGTACCCCAATCTAGTTGTCAGAGGCAGGGCACTCCTCCTCACTCTTACGACCAGGAGGAATAGCCCAGGTGTGCAGAACTCCAGTCAGTTCTAGAGGCTCACTCACATTCCTCCCACCAATCAGTGAGTCTTCCTTATGTAAAGGACTGAGGGTTTGTATATCGTGTAGGATCAAATCACAGTTTTTGAAAGTAAATTGTATTTTTCCTAACTATACAAACCTGAGGTTCTTTACATTAATGCCCATCTCATGCCCACCCCTCAATCTAAACCTGGGCTGAAAGGCAAAGTGAAGTGTTTACATCTGCAGATGTAAACATCCCGCCTACTAGATGGTAGTTACTGCCTAACCACCTTGTTCAAGAATTAAACGGCTGGGTTCCAGCCTTACTCCGAAAATAATTCCTTATGTAAAGGACCTCAGGTTTTGTATAGTTAGGGAAAATACAATTTACTTTCATAAATTGTGATATTTTCATATATGAAATTAAATCTCTTAAAATAGCGTTTTATCTCTCTCAGAGATGAAAGTATCAAAGCCTTAGGAATATTTAGAAGAATAATATAGCATTCCTTAAATATAACCTCTTAAAGACAAAATTTTGTTGCCTAATACTACTATGGTTTCTTTATTATGTTTTCAGGAGAATGCACTGACAGGTACATTGGCAAATGTGTCAATAAATGAAGAAGAGGAGAAAACGGAATCAGAAGATACAGCATTAGAAAGTGACCATGGTTCAGAGGACAAGGATGAAAACCTCGACGAAGAATATTTGAAATGCCCAGAGTGGATACAGAAAGAGAAACACATATTTATTTTAAGTGAATCTGGAAAGCCAATTTATACCAGGTATGAAAATTTATCTTAAGTGAATCTGGAAAGCCAATTTACACCAGGTATGAAACAGGTTGTGTAATATCCTTATACAGTGGAACCTGTTTTCGTATATAATCCGTTCTGGAACCTCCCATGCAGTCCAAAACGTACGAAAACTGAAACGGTAATTTCCATAAGGAATAATGTAAATACAATTAAAACAAATATTAATAAAAATACATTTGTTCCTACACGATATACAAACCGTTGGTATTTTACTATAGTAATTATATAAGGCATTGCCTGGACATTGCTGCTAAATTCTCAAACAAGGCATTTCTGTAGTTAACTACCAGTCTGGTCATTGGAAGTCTCTTCGACAGGATGTAAACATTCCAATTTGCTTTCGGCCATCGTCGTGGAAAGATTTATGTTGACTGCTCTCTGCCCGACTGTTGTTTACGATGTTTTCTTCATCTTCTATCCCATTGAGATTATTCCTTTTTCTCTGTGTAATTTTGGATTGCTTGTGTTATTATGAATACTCAGCAAATCCTGGATTTACAGACTTTGCTGCCCTCAATGCCCAGCTGGTGCTGCCCCAGGGTAGACGGCAAAAAGTGCGGAAAGATCCGCGCCTCAGTCGAGGTAGATCCTTGCTCCCTTTGTGCTTCAGGCCGAGGGTATGAGTGTAATGGAGATATAATGTGTGCAGTGTGTTCCTTGTGGTCCGCTTCCCAGTGGAGGAAGTTTGCGGGGAGAAGGAGGTATGTGAGGAAACCCAAAACCGTGGTGGGGAGTAATACGTCCCCAACCGGTTACTAGTGCCTCCACACCTGGTCTGGGCACATCACCCCACAAGCGTGACCCTGGTTGGAGGGCAACATCATCTGCAGTCATCCAACCTAATGATGCCTCCCCCTCCTGGTTTCAGGATACCATCATTGACAGTGTTGAGGATTTCTGCTCCTCCCTAGTCACCAGTGGATATGCCAGCCACAGAACACCCACCAGTGCCCTGCCCTGTTCCTGCGCCTGTCTCTGTTGCCGACCCTGCTCCTGCCCCTGGACTGGCTCCTGTTACCGGGCCTGCTCCTGCTGATGTTCCTTGGTTGGCCCAGGCAGCAGTCCTGCAGAAGCAGGTTCGTGAAAGGGTGCGGATCACTCCCCCCAGCATCAGCGCAGCTAGGAGGAGCGAGAGCATACGATCCACCTCTCCTTCACCCTCTACTTCCTCGGGCTACACCAGGAGGGGTGAGGTGAATAGTAGGAATCCTGTAGAGCTCTCTCCATGGGAATTGGCAGCAGCCTACGTCCCTGGGGTTTTAGGACCCTATCGAACATATGCTCAAGTCATTGAGAATGTATCTAGGGTGTCTGGCATGGCTCTCCCTCATGGTTGAATAGATCGGGAGGAACAATCCCTGGAAGGACTGGATGGTCCTTTGCCAAGAGATTTGGACACTCCCGAGATACAGAGGACCAGTGCGGAGATTGTTGCAGTGATACTTCAGCACAACAATCTCAGGGAAGCAGCTGTGACCTCCTCTACTGGAGAATGCCCCTCCCACCTCAAATCTTTTTGGGACCCAAGAGGGAACCCAGGGCTTCGATGGGACTTACGTGGTCAGCCTTGGCTGATGGAGTGTTGGATCAGGTGAATAATCTTGTTTCAGGACAAGAGAATTCACTTAGATCCAACCGATCAGATAGACTGCTTCCCCCTCCTCTACCTCGCTAGAGGCGCTTTTACACGTCCTCAGAATGGCCTCTACCGACCAAGCAGGTGGACCCGGACCTGGTTTGTCTCAGTCCAGGTCTGTCATTGCAGCACCTGACTAGTGAGAGTATTTCTCTCTCACAGCAGGAGGCAGTGATGTTGGAAGCCATTGCCATGGCGGCCCTCCATGTAGTCTCCTGGCTGGACCTGTGGTCTTTCAGTGTCGAAGGTCGCTGCTTCCCCTGGGGCCACTACCCCTTACAGACCTTACATCTCATTTGGGTTGCCCCAGGTCCCTCAGTGTGAGGCACCTCTAATGTCTACCAGAAAATTGCTAATGCATATTCCAGTATTCTTGTTTTGCATCTTTCAATCTTGGATGGTCTGGGCCCCACTAAGAAGTCTTGTCACGGGACTTCCAAGGGTCTTCCTCCTCAAACTGAGGAGGCAGTTGGATCTTCTGCTGGCTCTCCCATTCCTTTGGGAATGGGAACCGTCACACTGTCCCCAGGGCCTAGCGTGCCGGGAGCCGTAGAAGCCCAAACTTCAGTTCGCACTTCTGCTGCTAGTCCTAGAGGTTCTGCCCCTCAGACTAGTTCCTTGTTGGACGCTCATTCACAAGTCCCCGAGTGCACATAAATCTTTGGATTTGCATGCATCTAGAGTCGGTGACTCTGAGACCGCTCACCGTCATAACTCGGGCATGGAGTGGAAGAAAGGAGTGAGTCACTCAGGTGACTCACACCTTGCGGGGATCGCTCACACCTTGCTGGGGATCACTCTCACGATGATTGCTCGGTTCCCAGGGTTGACGTGACGGTCCCACAGGACTGTACATGCAGAGACCAGTAGGGCTCCCCCATTTGGTTGTCTTAAGAGGTTTCGGCCTCACCGAGGACTTGGACGCGTCGGAGGACGGTATTGGCTTTTTCCAGTCAGGTGCACACTCAGCCCCACCCCCTTAGATGCTGACCCCTTGGCATGGGTAGGGGGCTTGGGGACCAGCAGCTGAGCCCTGATGCCTGGTGGGGTTGCTTTCTCACTGGTCCTTGGGGCCCAGCTGCTGATCCAACTAGATTAGTCAGAACTTTTCCTTCTTTCTGCAATTTTTTCATTCTTACTACATCCTTCTCCACATAATATTTTTTACTAGCATTTCAGATTAATTATGGGGAGTTTTCCACTCTTGTTGAATTTTACTGCTTAGGTGAGTCTGAGAAGGGATCGTGTTTTGGAAGGGGTTTGCATTCGAAGCTAATTGTGAGAGTTGTGGTGGTTGAGTCGCCACCAGATATGGTTTGGACCCAAGAGGTAGTGATGGGACCCTCCCATTGCTACCTTGAGGGCGGAACCATCTCCAAACATCAGCCCAACGGAGTCCAGGGAGGGCTGGTGTTTGGGATAGGACTCCTGGCTTTTGTCTGGAAGCCCACCAATACGTTTGGAGTGGAAAGTCGGTCCTCATTAGTGGGGGTAGAACTCCCAGCAGGCGGATAGGCTTATACTTGGGCCACTGCAAGCGTATTGGTGCTGTCCCGTAAGGGTAGGGTATGGGGTGGACCATAGGGAGTCGACTCTCACTTGTGCCATTGGTGGAGAATTTGAATACCTAACTGACCCACGATACCTTCTTGATATAACCAAGCAGTCTTCAAATATATTTGAATTTATGAATATCGACCAATGTTTGCCCTTCCCTGAGTCTGACAACTTAACGGCACTGGCAACAACTTCAGGCATGGACACAGATATGAGCTCGGCTATCACACAGAACCATGCACCGAGACACCAGGGTGCTATTAAAACTGGTGGATTGGACATGAATAATAGAGTGCTTTATTGCACTAATGCAAGCCTTTCGTTGGACTACGAGTGCTTGCATAGTGTCGCAAAACAGTTTGGTAAGGTGGAGAGGATTAAAATGCTTCTAGAAAAAGACAAGCAGTTTTTCTGCATACATCAGATTTTCCTCTCCCCAAGAAGCTAGTGAAGCACAAATAAAATTAAATGGCCACATTCTAAATGACACTGTTTCATACAATCAACTTACCTGTCAGATATATACATAGCTAAGACTCCGTCGTCCCCGACAGAAATTCAAATTTCGCGCCACTCGCTACAGGTAGGTCAGGTGATCTACCGGCCTGCCCTGGGCGGCAGGACTAGGAACCATCCCCGTTTTCTATCATATTTTCTCTGTCGCCGGTGGTATCAACATTGTTGCTATTACCTCCTGACTTAGATTCTTATTTCATCCTTTGATCATCGTTTATCGGCTTTTTGGTGACGTATCTGGATCGTGTTTTTGGCATTCGCTACTGTGGACTGTTTTTGGACTTGCTTTTTGGAATTTTCTCAGTATGTCTGATTCAAATGTGAGTGTGAGAATGTGTGTGAATGTAGGCTGCAGGGTGAGGATACCGAAAGCTTCGGTTGATCCTCACACTGTATGTCGTAAATGTAGGGGGTTTCAGTGTTCTGCTACTAATACTTGTCATGAATGCGAGGGATTAAATGCAGAAGAATGGAAGACTTTAACTTCTTATTTGAAGAAGTTAGAGAGGGATAGGGTTAGACGTCTGAAAGGTGTGAGTTCAAGGCCTATTGAGCCTTTTATTGATACTTTTTCTAATCCTAATGATTTAGATTCTCCCTATGTGTCTAATTCACAAGGTTTACTTTCGGAATCGGCCTCGGAAATCACCGATCTGAAAGCTACTATTCGAGACATGAAGTCCAAAATGGCGGACTTACAAGGTAAGGCTAGTGAAAGTGAGCATTACAGTGAAGTGAGTTCTCCCAGTGTTGTGGAGGGGGCGTTTGATCGTCCCTGCGACGCTCCCAGGCCTAGACCTCTTCCAAGCTCCCATGCCCAGAGGAGAAGGAAAGTCGAAAGCCTTAAGGAGGTCGTGGGGAATCCCCAACGGTCAGACGTCCCTTCAGCAAGCTCTGTTTCGTGGCAGGCTGCTCAAGGGCGCTATAGAAAACAGAGCGTCCCTTCGGCGAGGGTTTTGTTTCTCATCCTCTCCCTCACCTAAACAAGGGTGGAAGGAGTCGGATTTATCGAGGCCTCTGAAACGGCATTTGAAAGAACCCGAATTTGATTCGAGCCCAGAGCGTTTCTCAGATGACGCTCCCTCTTCTATTAAGAAGGCAAAGGTGGCGTCAGCGTCACCCGACGAGGACGCAGAAGAACCCTTTCCTACTTCTCCCCCGATTGATGACGAAAGGCGTCATGCAGTTGACGTGGGAGAAGCTTCAAGGAAGATTATCATGGCAGTACAAGTACAAACTTGGCCTCTTTGGTGGGAGTGTTAGCGCCTCGTAGGAAGGACGTTGCGCTTCCAATCAAGAAGTCTCGTCCTCTCTCCCCTGCTAAGCGAGAGGCGTCATGCAAACGTGAAGCTTCTAAACATATCGCAGAAGCTTCGGGTTCGAGAGCGAGATTGGGAGCTTACGGAAGACACGTAACGCCAGAGAGACGTGAGACGTCTTTTAGGCATGGAAAGGCGTTTCTTTGAAAGCTGATTGTAGACGCTAGGCTCCAACCAATATTTTGGCGCCAGTTAGGACGCCTTTTGAGAGCGGAGCGTCTTCCAGGCGCGAGGCGTCATCCGGACGTCAGCAGCCACGGAAGCGGGAGGCGTCAGCCAGGACGCTTGGCGGACGAGAAGCGTCATCCAAGTGGGAAGCGTCATCCATTTATGGAGAGAAGCCTGAGCTTTTGGCGCCTTCCAGGGCTATTAAAGCGGGGAAGAGGAAGGAATATCATTCCCTTAGCCCCTCTCCATATTGGAGTTTGTCTCCTCCAGAGGAAGGACGTACGGAGTTGGCAGCGGAGACTCAATTAGATCCCGAGTTAGAAGTAGACTCGGAGGAAGAATATCAAGGAAGAGAAGGACTGTCGAACTATAAAGTTTTGACTGCCTTGCTTCTAGAGGAGTATGGAGACGACTTGACTCCTGCCGCTCCTCCTTCTCCGCGCTCTCTTTTTTCGAGTGCTAAGACGAAGAAGTCTTCGTCTTTTCTCAGAATGAAGCCCGCCATTCCAATGAAGAGGGCTCTTCAGTCCTTAGACTCTTGGATGAAGTCTAAGAAGGAGTTAGTCAGAATGGTCTTCTGCATGCCTCCAGCGAGACTAGCTGGTAAAAGAGGCATTTGGTATCAGACAGGAGAGAATATGGGTACAGGCGGCCCGCGGTTAACGGCGCAATCACTCAACGGCGAATCGGTTTTACGGCGGTTGTCAAAAATATTCATTAAAAAAATAAGGCATTTTAAAGGTATCTTTACGGCACAAATTTCAGTTAACAGCGCCGCTAGCGCCGTTGTCTAACGAGTTCATAAATATGTAGAAATGCCGTTCAGACCATAAAGGTTATGCAAATTATATTAACAAATTTTATGGAGAGTTATTACGTAGGTATTAGGGTAAAATATATGCCTCTGACGCTGTTCTATGCCGAAAATATCGAGTTACATAAGTGCAAATTTAGCTATGGATGTGTCGATTCATAAATGTTCATGCTTTTGTTTAAAATGTGTATGAAAATGTATTACGTGAAAGGCATTATTATTTCTGTACAGAAATATGATAAAAAGCAGCTTTTGAAACTGCCCTTCACGTTATCAAATACGATGTTTTTTCATGTTCTTTCTTGTAAGCCGCCAGCCTGCCGCGCTCTTCCGAAAATATCGATTTAAAAAAAATGCAAATTAGCGATCGATGTGTCGATTTTTATAATTGTTTATGCTTCTAAGTTTAAAAATGTATATGAAAAATGTTCCTACGAAATAAGGGTATTTTTACTTTCTGTGCAGAAATATGATAAAAAAGGCAGCTTTTGAAACTCCCCTTCAAGTTATCGACTACGATGTGTCATTCATAAGTGTTCATGCTTTTGTTTAAAATGTGTGTGAAAATGTATTACGTGAAAGGCATTTTTATTTCTGTACAGAAATATGATACAAAGGCAGCTTTTGAAACTGCCCTTCACGTTATCAAATACGACGTTTTTTCATGTTCTTTCTTGTAAGCCGCGCCTGCCGTTCTTCCGAAAATGTCGATTTAAAAAAACGTGCAAATTAGCCATCGATGTGTCGATTTTATAAATGTTTATGCTTTTATGTTTAAAATGTGTATGAAAATGTACTACGAATAGGGTATTTTTATTTCTGTGCAGAAATATGATAAAAAGGCAGCTTTTGAAACCCCTTCAACTTATCGACTACAATGTTTTTTTCAAGTTCGTTCTTGTATGCCGCCGTCTGCCGCTCTTCCGAAAAATATAGTAGAAAAAAAAAAAAAAAAAAGTGCAAATTTAGCGATCGATGTGTCGATTTTTCAAATGTTTATGCTTTTTTTTATGTTTAAAATGTGTATGAAAACTATTGCGTAAAGGTATTTTCATTTTTTGTACAGAAATAAGATACAAATTAAGGCAGCCTTTGTAACTAGGCTCCACGTTGTAAGGGGATGGTTTTTTCATGTTCGTTCTTGTCCGCCAGTTCCGAAAAATGCATTGTGTTATTTTATTAATTACGCATCTTTTCCATAAATCCTTTAAAAAGTTATACATTATTTCACTGTATCCAAGAATATTGTAAGTATGTCGTCATATTATTGTATTTTAAAATACTACGGCAAACTTAAGCCAGTATTCCGCGGAGCGTCCAATGTTGTGGTTTGAAATCAGCTGATGAATACGAGTCTGTTTCACCATAACGCAATTCTGAGCGAATGCTCTTGCTTCTAGTTAGCATAAACGAATATCTATATACTTGACTTATATGAGACAAAGTTATTTTTCCATATACAGCGTGTTTTAGGTGGAAATATTTATTGAATATGTCTCGTTGTGAATGTGAACTACTATTTTTTTTTCGTTAAACAGATTACGTTGGCGGCATGTTTTATTGCGTAAAAAATTACGTGATTCCGTTCGCAATACGTAATCCTTTATATCATCGTAATACGAACTTTACGCTATTTATCTTATATCGGCGTGAAACCAACAGTAAAATGTGTTCTTTCAAGCACAGTAGTTTTGATTAAAATGAATTTTATCCCAATTTTATCTACAGTTGTGTGTGATGGCAGACGTTTACTGCAGTTTTATCCTTGTTGCCGATGTACAATAATAGTCATTAGCAGCTTGAACAGTTTTCTCAGCTTCAGTTATAACTAGGTTTAAATTTAACGGTATATTTCCCGATTGATCTTTAATCTATATTGATCTCTGATCTATAGCGAATAAAGTTATTGCATTAAGATATCTCAGTTCTATTCTATACATAACGCCATTTATAACAAATACGGTAATGTTGCACTGTAGTACGATGATCGAAATACAAGCCAAACAGATGTTATCCAGTTCGGTTGTACTTAGAAAAAAAAAAAAAAGGTAGTTTTCGGTTCGGTTGTCATGGCTGTACACGTTCACGCAACGAGTATAACGTTGAACACCATACTTTCATCATTCTCTTTTTGCTGTTATTGAACTTAATTTGTAAACTAGAAGATGGATAAAGTTAGACCATTGTAAATTGATCTCTCATAAAATCGAACTAATCATAAGACTAATGATCGTAACCTGAACATACAGCTACCTGTACACTGTATAAACTTTATTATATCTTTACATACTTTAGACACCCACATGTACTGTACAGTAATTTCTATAGTACTATACTGCATAAATATAATTTTACTTATTGCGCCGTTGTGGGATTACAGCGCCTTTGACTTGTCTAGAGTTTCGAAAGAAGGTGTGCGGCGGCCGTAGGCTTTAAAATCGCTTGGCGTCGGTGGCCAGGAACGGAACCCCTGCCGCTAACCGAGGGCCGCCTGTATTGCTCTTCCGTCTTTGTCAGAAGCGGACTTTTCGACCTTAGTTGACGCTTCACGTAGACAAGGTCTGAACTCGGCACGTATTACTTGGGGCATTTCTGAACTGGACCATCTCCTCAAGGGACTCTTTCATGTATTGGAAGTTTTCAACTTCTTAGATTGGTCCCTTGGGGTGATGTCCAAGAAAGCCCATGATTCTGAAGGAATCGAACCAGAAGTCCTTTTGTGCATTTTGTCTTGTATAGACAAAGCGGTTCAGGATGGCTCGTTTGAGATCTCCTCTTTGTTTGGAGCAGGTCTTCTAAAAAAGAGGACGGTATATAGTGCCTTTTTAACTAAGGCAGTCTCCCACGCTCAGAGGGCAGCGCTGCTGTATTCGCCTTTGTCTGGCTTTTTGTTCCCTTCTCAGTTGGTGAAGGACATTTCTCGTTCATTAACTGAGAAGGCGACTCAGGACCTTCTGACGCAGTCAGCAAGGAAGAAGAAGCCTGCTTCTACACCTGACAAGAAAGGCCGAGTACATCGGTTCAGCCCTTTCGAGGTGGCCGTACCTCCAGACCTCCGCAAGAAGGAAGGCTCCTGAGAAAGCGGAGGTAGGTCTGCCTTATTCGTCCCTTTAAAAAGGGAAAGTGATGCTTCTCTCCTCCAAGCACCAGTAGGTGCCAGGCTCCTGGGATTTGTGGAGGCCTGGACACTTATAACGCAGACGCGTCATCGTTGTCTGTAATAAGGAAGGGATATCGTATCCCTTTCCCGAACACTCCTCCCCTAACGTCAATACCACGGGAACTAACAGCCAAGTACAAGGATCCTGTGCTGAGGGATACTCTTCGATCGATGGTGGAACAAATGTGGGACAAGAGAGCGATAGAACTAGTACTGGATCCAAACTCCCCGGGGTTTTACAATCGCCTTTTTCTGGTTGCGAAGGCCTCAGGAGGCTGGAGACCAGTACTAGACGTCAGCTCTCTGAACAAATTTGTTCGGAAGAAGTTCTCGATGGAGACTTCTGCCTCAGTCCTTGCGTCATTGCGACAAGGAGATTGGATGGTGTCTCTAGATCTCCAGGACGCCTATTTTCACGTCCCGATCCACCCTTCATCGAAGAAGTACCTCCGTTTCATGACGGGGGGAAGGATCTTTCAGTTCAGAGCCTTGTGTTTCGGCCTGTCCACAGCTCCTCAGGTCTTCACAAGCCTGATGAAAAACTGTGGCGAGGTTTCTTCACCTCAAAGGAGTAAATATCTCTCTGTATCTGGACGACTGGCTCATCAGGGCCAGATCAGAGAGACAGTGCTTGGAGGACCTGACGTTAACTTTAGATCTGATCAAGCGTTGGGATTGCTCGTGAACCTCGAGAAAGTCGCAGCTGACCCCCAGACAGAACTTAGTCTATCTGGGGATTCAGATGGATTCTCGGGGTTTTCGAGTATTTCCTTCGCAAGAGAGAATCGCAAAAGGTTTGCAGATAGTCTCTCTCTTCTTAAGGAAGGAACAGACGTCGGCGAGGGAATGGTTGAGCCTTCTAGGGACCCTTTCCTCGCTCGAACAGTTCTTCCCGCTAGGAAGACTTCATTTACGTCCGCTTCAATTCTTCCTCAAGAAGTCTTGGAGTTGGAATACTGGACAACTTTCGGACGCCTTTCCCATTCCAGTGGAGATAAGACTGCACCTGGAATGGTGGTTGCCCCCTCTGAAAAAGAACAAAGGGATCTCTCTAAGAACCCCAAGAACCCAGACCTAGTGTTGTACTCCGACGCGTTGGGGAGAAATGGTTGGGGAGCAACATTAGGCTCGAAGGAGGTGTCAGGCACCTGGGAACCAGCGCAGGTGTCTTGGCACATAAACTGCAAGAGCTCTTCGCCGTGCATACTGGCTTTGAAGAGTCTAGAACCTATGGTGTCGAACAAAGTAGTGCAAGTAAACGTGGACAACACCACCGCACTTGCCTACATTCGAAAACAAGGAGGGTGGGGAAACTCACTCCCTCGTTAACGACTTTAGCTGACGAGAGACCTTTTGCTTTGGACGTCTCACAGGAAACATCTCCATTCTGACAATTGTCGGTTCAGGGAGTAAGAATGTGAGGGCGGACGACTCAGCAGGAGGAACCAGGTCCTTCATACAGAGTGGACCCTACACGAGGAGGTGTGTCAAGATCTCTGGTCGCTGTGGGGGACACCTCATGTAGATCTCTTCGCCACATTCATCTCCAAAAAGGCTGGCAGTCTTTTGGCTCGGTCGTGAAGACCCAAGAGCTCTTATGGTAGACGCCTTCCTGCTAGATTGTCTCGCGTAGTAGACGTCTATGCTTTTCCTCCATTCAAAATCCTGGGACTAGTACTAAAAAAGTTTGTGGCGTCAAAGGAGACGAGGATGACATTGATAGCCCCCGTTTTGGCCGGCCCAAGATTGGTTCACGGAGGTGGTAGAGTGGATCGTAGACCTTTCCCAAGATCCTTACCAAGAAGGGGGGATGGATCTTCTCAGTCAGCCCACCACTTCAAGAGGTATCCATCCAAAAACCTCCCCGGCTCTCGCTCTGACTGCCTTTCGACTATCAAAAGACGTCAGAGCGAGAGGGTTTTTCTCGCGAAGTTGCAAGCGCGATCGCGAGAGCAGCAGAACCTCCACTACGAAAGTATATCAGTCGAAGTGGGTAGGTTTTTAGAAGGTGGTGTAGAACTAAGAAGTTGTCCTCCTCCACTACCTCTATAGCGGAAATTGCTGATTTCCTTCTATTCCTGAGAGAGCAATCTCATCTAGCTGTATCCACAATAAAGGATACAGAAGTATGCTCTCGGCAGTCTTCAGGAATAGAGGATTAGATCTGGCAGATAATAAAGATCTCCACGATCTCATAAGTCCTTTGAGACTTCAAAGTCGAAGGAACCGGTCCTCCCCGAACTGGAACCTAGACGTGGTTCTCAAGTTTCTTTCATCTGAAAGATTCGGAACCTCCTCATCTGGCTTCGTTTCGAGATCACAGAAAATGCCTATTCCTATTATCTTTAGCTACGGCAAAGAGAGTTAGTGAATTACATGCTCTGCAGGATAAAGTAGGTTTCAAGGGAGACTCAGCTATTTGCTCGTTTAAGACCCTGTTTTTAGCTAAGAATGAGAATCCCTCGAATCCCCTGGCCTAAGTCATTCGAAGTCAAAGGCATATCGAGTCTCGTAGGAAGAGAAGCAGAAAGATCTCTATGCCCTGTAAGAGCTCTAAAGTTCTACATTCAGAGAAGCATCAGATGGGAGGCTCTAGGACAAGGTCTTTGGTGCGCGGTAAAAGACCCCACAAGACTGATGTCCAAGAATGCTCTGGCATTCTTTGTGAGGAACGTCATTACAGACGCGCATAAGGTCTGTTCTGACGAACAGTTGCGACTGTTGAAAGTTAAAGCTCATGAAGTGAGAGCAGTAGCGACGTCTCTCTCGTTTCATAAGAATATGTCGCTTAAAAACATCATAGATACGACATTTTGGAGATGCAACTCAGTATTTGCATCTCATTACTTGAAAGAACGTTTCGTGTGACATATGAGAAGTGTTTTTCTCTGGGTCCTTTCGTATCGGCGGATACGATTCTGGGTACGGGAGCCGACACCAATCTTAAAAGTATATACTTTTCTTCTTTTTGGATAGGGTCTGGAGTCTCTTCGAACAATGGAGGACTTGGTTTAGCACGGGCGCCGTCTATGTTGTTCAGTAAGAGAGTCTTGTCATGTCTAATTAGATGAGTATCATTTTTTTTTTTTAGAAAATTATGTATGTGTGCGTAGTGGTTTTTGAGTTACGGTGTTGTGAAGAGTTTTCGGGGATAACTCGGAACAATCTTTAGTTCTAAGACATATGGTTAGGATCAGGTGGTCAGGATTGGTTGTGTGCTCCTTCATAAGGTGTATTGTCATATAAGTGGATCAGCACCCATTGACAAAGTCCTTTCAGGCTCTGCCGAGTAAGCGGATAAGACCCCATCGGCAGACCCACAAGAACTCTTGGCCATAGATCATATATCTCGCTATAGTTTCTTGAGGTGATGCAGACTACTGGGCAAACACCCACGAAGTCTACCACCTATCAGGTAGGAATCAAGGTTTTATTTATACCTACAACATATGTTGTTTACCTGTCTATTCCATATAGTAGCTGTCTCTTACCCTCCACCGAAGGGTGCCAATCAGCTATGTATATATCTGACAGGTAAGTTATTGCATGAAAATGATATTGTTATGTTACAATAAAGTTTCATACATACTTACCTGGCAGATATATACAATTAAAGGCCCACCCAGCCTCCCCGCAGGAGACAGGTGGAAGAGAGAAAATATGATAGAAAACGGGGATGGTTCCTAGTCCTGCCGCCCAGGGCAGGCCGGTAGATCACCTGACCTACCTGTAGCGAGTGGCGCGAAATTTGAATTTCTGTCGGGGACGACGGATTCTTAGCTATGTATATATCTGCCAGGTAAGTATGTATGAAACTTTATTGTAACATAACAATATCATTTTTAAGCACCAAGGTGTTTTCAGTGAGGAATTTGAACGATGAGCCATTCGATTTTGTTTCTAAGAAAAAGAATGTGGACCAGCAACATATACCAGGATGCCTCCTCCCCCTATATGGCATGATGCCTCCTCCCCCTATATGGCATGTTGCCATAAAGAGGGAAGGGAAAATTTCATTAAAGCTGCAGAATGTATTGAGAACAAAGTGGGTTCTATTCCTATCGGTTATCTGAAACGATATGGAAAGAACTTACTCATAAAAGCAGGCAATGAGACGCAAGCTATTTTATTATCAAAGTTTAAACCCCCCAAAAGTGGAAATATTGAGGCTATAACATCGCACAGATTCTTTATAACATCGCACAGATTCTTTAACACGCTGAAAGGGGTATTTGTTCATGACACTTACCTGCCAGATATATATATTATAGCTGTATTCTCTGACGACCGACAGAATTCGAAACTCCCCCCTGCAAACCGCAGTGGTCGGCTAGGTTAGTACCCATTCCCGCGCTGGGAGGCGGATACCGGGAACCCATTCCCATTTTTTTCTATTCAGATTTTCTTCTGTCGCCGGTCGGTAAACATCTGTTTACAGACCTCCGCTTAGGATTTTGAAAACTTCATTTGTCACTTGAGTATTTGGATTGTCTTTTGGTTTCGGACTTGGCTTAGTGATTTGGCATACGCTATTGTGGTTTGGATTTTGATTTTGGCTTTGATTTTTCTTAAAATTGAGATGTCTGGATCTAGTTCTACTAGTTTCAGAGTGTGTGGTGTAGAAGAATGTAAGGTGAGGCTACCAAAAGCCTCGGTAGATCCTCACACAGTGTGTGTGAATTGTAGAGGGCATGTTTGCTTGTTGGATGATAGGTGCAAAGAATGTGAAGTGTTAAACTGATGTCGAATGGAAGGCGTATGAATCTTACATTCGTAGAACTTCGAGCGTGACAGAATTAGGTCGTCTTCCTCCAGGAGTGCTTCTGTTAAAAGTCAAAAGTAAAGTTGCTCAATCTAACATAAATGTAGAACATGTTACGCATAACCCTATAATTTCTCATTCAGATAAGGAAGTGATTGTTACCAAAGGGAATGCCCTTTCTACCATTTTAGAATCAATTCGGAACCTTGAAATCGAAAATGAAAGTGCTACAATCTAATGTGCAAAAGTGTAGTGATAATGTTAGTGCCCCTAGTGAAGTGGAGGGGGCGTCAGATCGGTCCTATAATGCCTCCAGGTTGAGACCTCTGTCGGACTCCCAGAACACATGGAATGGACATGTCGAAGGCCGAAGGAGGGTTACGGAATTAAACACGGTCTGGGCGTCCCTTCGGCAGATCCTGAAGACGCATCCCAGGCTGCCAAAGATCGCGCGCAAGCTCGAACCTTAAGAAATGCTTCTCTTCCTCCGAGGACGTCCTCAACCTCACCGTGGTGGGAATCTCGGAAGACCTCTCCGACTGAGAGTGGTAAGGAAGACGTAAGGTGTCGCACTGGCGGCCATCGTCTTTCTCGCCCTCTTAGGAAGGGTCTTACGGAAGAGGACGCAGCCTCTCCAATTGAGAGTGGTAAGGAAGACGTAAGACGTCGCACTGGCGGCCATCGTCTTTCTCGCCCTCTTAGGAAAGGTATGTTGGAAGAGGATGCTTCATCGGGAGATCGAGAGCGTCCTCCGCCTCGATTTACGCTTCGGTCTCCTCCGGAAGACTTCGAAGACAGTATCCCACACAAGAGATTCAGGACGCTTTTCTGAGCGTCCTGATTCGAGTCCCGGAGAGAGGAAGAAGGAAAAGGCGTCCCCTCGCCCATCTTCTTCTCAACAAAGGTTCATTCCATCATATGGTTCTTCACCATCAAAAAAGACCCTCGAAGCGATTCCGTCAAAAGTTTTTTGTATGCGTTTTTTCGCCAAGAAAGAAGAAAGATCACATAGTCGTAAAAAAGATCTATGGCTACCCGTCAAGAAATCTAGACGTTCTCCTGTGGCTTCTCTTCGTTCTTCGTCATCTTCTGATTCGTCGCCTTCTAGACCTCATCGACTCAATCAGAAACGCGCAAGCAGTCCTGCTGAGAGAGTCTCTAGAAGTATTGGCGGTAAAGAAAAAGACAATAGGTGCCGCACAGGCGGCCGTCGTCTTTTCCAAGAGTCGAAGAATGTTCAGAAGGATCGCTCAGAAATAGAATTGGGAGGAATTGATCTGGCTTACAGGAAGAGAATATTCAACAAAACAAACGCTTTGCTAATCAGGACGCTCGTAAGGACGCTTCTCGCGACTCGGTGTCGTAAACGTCGGCTGGAGAGACTTCAGACGCACGATATTAGTTCAGAAGAAGGATATGAAGATGCATATGAGGACGCTTTTGAGGACGCAAGGCGTGTTACAACTCAAGACCGTTTTAAAGGAGTGTTTACACGACGTCCATCACGTCAGGACGTAAATGAGGACGCTTTTGAGGACGCGAGGCGTAGTGCTAGTAAGGACGCTCGTCGTCCTTCATATCAGGACGCGTTCCAGGACGCAAATGAGGACGCTTTTCCAGGACGCAAATGAGGACGCTTTCCAGGACGCAAATGAGGACGCTTTTGAGGGTGCTAGGCGTCCGATGCATAAAGTCACCCTGGGAAGAAAAGAACAGGTCGCTAGTCAGAAGGTTAAGCGCCATATGCTTCAAGGTAGTAGAAACTACAATATGAGTGCTCGTCAAGAGAAATCGTATGACGTTAGTTTTGGAAAATTCGGAGAGAAAGTCAAGGTTAGGAGAACATAGCAGACTCTCCTCTTCAAAATTGATTTCAAACACAAGACC
>NC_087200.1:35507487-35564441 GCF_015104395.2 Macrobrachium nipponense
TCTCGAACGCAACGTCGGAAGGACGTGTCGCTTCCAATTAAGAAGTCTCGTCCTCTCTTACCTGTTCAACGACAAGCGTCATAACAGACGGAAACGGCTAAACGTCTTACAGAAGCGTCTAGTGCGAGAGAGAGAACAGGTGCTTACGAGAGTTTCGTACGCCAGAGAGAAGTAAGACGTCTTTTAGAAGCGAAGCGTCATTGGAACGGAGCATAGACATGACGCTCCGTCCAATATTATGACGCCAAGGAGGACGCCTTTGGAGAGCTGAGCATCTTCCAGCGCGAAGCGTCATCGAGACGTCAGCAAAAGACGTCATCCATGACGCTTGGCAAACGGGAAGCGTCATGTAAGCATGAAGAGTCTTCTAAAATTCTAGAGAAGCCGAAGCTTATGACGCCTTCCAAGAATATTAGAGCGGGAAAGAGGAAGGATTATCATTCCCTTAGCCCCTCTCCTGTTAGGAGTTTTGTTTCCGCAAGAAGAAGAATGTTCGGAAAGGAGAGCGGAGACGCTTTTAGATCCCGAGTTAGAGGAAAACTCGGATAACGAATATAGTGGAAGAGAAGGTTTTGTCTAACTAGAAGGGATTGACTAACCTTCTTCTTGAGGAGTACGGGGACGAGTTGACGCCCAACACCACCCCTCTTGCCTACATTCGGAAACAGGGAGGGACGCACTCCTCGTTCCTTTACGAGCTCACGAGAGACCTATTACTTTGGACGTATCACAGTAACATCTCCCTGATGACAAGGTTCTTACAGGGAGAAAGGAATGTGAGGGCGGACAGGCTCAGCAGGAGGAACCAGGTCCTTCATACAGAATGGACTTTACACGAGGAAGTGTGTCTCGATCTCTGGTCTCTGTGGGGAACTCCTCAGGTGGAGTTCTTCGCAACATTTATTTATTTCAAAAAAGGCTCACAGTGTTTTTGCTCGGTCGTGGAAGATCCCAGAGCACTTATGGTAGATGCCTTCCTGCCTAAATTGGTCTCGAGAGACGTTTATGCTTCTCCCCCATTCAAAAATCCGTGGGTTAGTAATGAAAAGTTTGTGGCGTCAAAGGAGACGAGGATGACGTTAATAGCCACCTTTTGGCCGGCCCAAGAATGGTTCAAGGAGGTGGTAGAGTGAAGCGTAGACTTTCCAAGATCCCTACCCGGAAGGACGGATCTTCTCATACAACCATCAAACCTCTCCCGCTCTCGCTGACTGCCTTTCGACTATCGAAAGACTTGTCAGAGCGAGAGGCTTTTCTCGCGAAGTAGCAAGCGCGATCGCGAGAGAACGCAGAACCTCCACTACGAAAGTATACCAGTCGAAGTGGAAGGTATTTAGAAGGAGGTGTAGATCCAAGAAGTTGTCCTCCTCCACTACCTCTATAGCGGAAATTTGCGGATTTCCGGCTATTCCTGAGAGGAAAATCATCTAGCCGTATCCACAATAGAGGGATATAGAAGTATGCTCTCGGCTGTATTCAGGAACAGAGGATTAGATCGGGCAGATAATGAAGATCTCCACGATCTCATAAGGTCTTTTGAGACTTCAAAGTATAAGGAACCAGTACCCTCCGAACTGGAAACCTAGACGTAGTTCTAAAGTATCTGTCATCGGAAAGATTCGAACCTCCTCATCGGGCATCGTTTAGAGACATTACCACCGAAATGCCTATTCCTATTATCTTTAGCTACGGCAAAGAGAATTAGGGAATTGCATGCTCTGCAGGATGAAGTAGCATTCAAGGGAGGACTCAGCGATTTGCTCGTTTCAGACCCTGTTTTAGCGGAAAAACCGAGAATCCTACGAATCCCTGGCCTAAGTCATTCGAAGTCAAAGGCATGTCAAGTCTCGTAGGCAGAGAAACAGAGAGGTCTCTCTGCCCTGTTAGAGCTCTGAAGAAATTCTACCTTCAGAGAAAGCATCGAATGGGAGGCTCTAGACAAGGTCTTTGGTGCACGGTAAAAAGACCCCACAAGGCTGATGTCCAAGAATGCGCTGGCATTCGTTGTAAGAAACGTCATTACAGACACTCATAAGGCCTGTCCTGACGAACAGTTACAACTGTTGAGAATAGAAGCTCATGAGTTAGAGCTATAGCGACGTCTCTCTGGTTTCATAAGAATATGTCGTTAAAAACATAATAGATACGACATTTTGGAGATGCAACTCAGTAGTTGCATCTCATTACTTGAAAGACGTGCGTGTGACATATGAGAAAGTGTTTTTTCTCTAGGTCCTTTCGTATCAGCGGATACGATTCTGGGTACGGGAGCAGACACCAATCCTTAAATGTTTATACTTTTCTTCTTTTTGGATATGGTCGAGTCTCTTCTAACAATAGAGGACTTAGGCTAGCACGGGCGGCCGTCTATGTTGTTCAGTAAAATTCTTGTCATATCCAATTAGTTGAGTATAATTTTTGAAAATTATGTATGTGTGCGTAGTTGATTTTGAGTACGATTGTTGTGACGAGTTCGGGATAACTCTTAACAATCTGTAGTTCTAACGTATGGTTAGGATCAGGTGGTCGGGATTGGTTGTGTGCTCCTTCATAAGGTGTATTGTCATATAAGTGGATCAGCACCCATTGACAAAGTCCTTTTAGGCTCTGCCGAGTAAGTGGGTAAGACCCATCGGCAGACCCACAAGAACTCTTGGCCATAGATCATATATCTCGCTAAAGTTTCTTGAGGGTGATGCAGACTACTGGGCAAACACCCACGAAGTCTACCACCATCAGGTAGGAACCAAGTTTATTTATACCTACAACATATGTTGTTTACCTGTCTATTCCATATAGAAGCTGTCTCTTACCTCCACCGAAGGGTGCCAATCAGCTATGTATATA
The DNA here is from genome assembly GCF_015104395.2 of Macrobrachium nipponense. Taxonomy (NCBI): domain Eukaryota; kingdom Metazoa; phylum Arthropoda; class Malacostraca; order Decapoda; family Palaemonidae; genus Macrobrachium; species Macrobrachium nipponense. The sequence continues at coordinate 35,510,335 of NC_087200.1, forward strand.
TCTGACAGGTAAGTTGATTGTATGAAAATGATATTGTTATGTTACAATAAAGTTTCATACATACTTACCTGGCAGATATATACAATTAAAGGCCCACCCAGCCTCCCCGCAGGAGACAGGTGGAGAGAGAAAATATGATAGAAAACGGGGATGGTTCCTAGTCCTGCCACCCAGGGCAGGCCGGTAGATCACCTGACCTACCTGTAGCGAGTGGCGCGAAATTTGAATTTCTGTCGGGGACGACGGAGTCTTAGCTATGTATATATCTGCCAGGTAAGTATGTATGAAACTTTATTGTAACATAACAATATCTTTTTCATCTTCTGATTCTTCACCACAAAGAAAGGGCTGGGAGTTCTGACGAACTTTCACGCCCCTTAAAAAGGAGTTGGAAAGCTCCAACTTTGGATTCAAGTCCGGAGGTTTTCCCTGAAGGATCGCCATGTGAAAGGAAAAGAGCTAAGAATATACCAGCTCTCAACTCGGAGTCTCCTACCTCCTCTAGACCTCCTTCACCGACCTCGGACAAGGAAGAAGAGAATGCTGCTACTAAGATTCTCTTGAAAATGCAGGAGCAGATCTCCTCTTTAGTAGGAGTTCTTAAAAAGGAGACTCCGAGAAGAAAGGACTCTTTCCTACCGATAAAGAGATCGACGGGAAGAAAGGACGTTTCTGGCACTAAAATTGCGTACTCTACTCCTCGGACAGGAAGTAGGAAGAATGCGCCAAAAGCGCCAACCTGGCGCAATGAGCCAGAAGAGCCAGAAGCGCCAGCCTGGCGCAATGCGCCGGAAGCGCCAACCTGGCGCAATGCGCCAAAAGCGCCAGCTTGGCGCAATGTGCCAGAAGAGCCAGAAGCGCCAGCCAAAAGAAACAATCGACATCCAAACGACAGATTTGAGGATCTTCAATTGTTCAAAGAGACTTGAACCAAGAGGATTTTTCTAGCTTTGAGCAGGATCAGCCTTTACCTGGCAGGGACTCTAGATGTCGCACAGGCAGCCGTAGCCCCTGTCGGGATAGAGCTTTTTCCGTTAAGAGCGATACGGGAGGACATCCTTCTTCTGACAAGAGAGAGAGATGTGTTGCGAGGGACTCATCTCCTATCGAGAAGAAACAATCCTCTTCGGTGGATCCCTCTTCCTCCATGGAGATTGAACAAGGATTGGAAGATGTGTCGGATTCTGAAGATCATAAGGCTGCGGGCTTATCAGATTATAAGACGCTAGCAGCCCTCTTACTTCAAGAGTTTGGAGACTCCTTAAGTCCTGCTGCTCCTCCTTCTCCTAGATCTTTGTTCACGAGCACCAAGGTCTCAAAATCGTCCTCTTTCCTAAAGATGAAACCGACCATTTCTATGAAGAAGGCGCTTCGGTTTGTCGGAAACTGGTTTAAATCCAAGGAGGAGGCGGGGAGAACCGTCTTTGTCTGCCCTCCTTCCAAACTTGCAGGAAAGAGAGGTATCTGGTATGAGACGGGAGAATCACTGGGTCTTGCTCTCCCGACCTCTGCCGAAGCAGATTTTTCAAATTTAGTTGACGCTTCAAGGAGACAAGCTTTGTCATCAGCTAAGATCACATGGGGGACTTCAGAAATGGACCATCTCCTCAAGGGATTGTTCCATGTCTTAGAAGTTTTTAACTTCTTAGACTGGTCCCTTGGGGTTTTGGCCAAGAAAACTCAGGATACGGAGTTTCTGAGCCCAGAAGTCCTTCATAGTGTCCTGTCCTGTATGGATAAAGCAGTTCAGGACGGATCAGGAGAAGTGGCTTCTCTCTTCGGAACTGGAATCTTGAAGAAAAGGACTTTGTTTAGCTCTTTTCTAACAAAAGCAGTCACTCCTATCCAGAGGTCGTCCCTGCTTTACACACCTCTCTCGTATCAACTGTTCCCTTCACAATTAGTAAGGGACATTTCCCATTCTTTGACTGAAAAGGCCACACAAGATCTTTTGGCCCAATCCGCAAAGAAAGCGAGGACCTCCGGTCCGACTATGAAGAGAGAGACACGTACCCCTCAACAGCCCTTTCGACGGAGTTCCTCTTCTAGACCCTCCTCTAAGAAGAGAGGAATACCAAAAAGAGGTAGGTCTGCATTCAGACCTATCAAGAAAGCCAAGTGAGATTCCAGTCCTTCAAGCACCAGTAGGAGCCAGACTTCTGAAATTTTCGGAAGAATGGGCACTGAGAGAGGCAGACAGCTGGTCCCTTTCCGTAGTAACGAAGGGATATCTTATCCCCTTTTGAGACAGACCTCCCTTAACGACGACCCCGAGGGAACTGTCGGCCAAGTACAGGGACCCTGCCAAGAGAGAAGCACTTTTACACCTTGTAGAGCAATGTTGCAAAAGGAGGCCATCGAATTGGTCCGGGATCCGCATTCCCGAGGATTCTACAACTGTCTTTTTCTGGTTCCGAAATCCTCGGGTGTGTGGAGACCGGTTCTGGTTGTGAGTGCATTGAACCGATTCGTAGAGAACACAAAGTTCTCTGTGGAAACGTCCAAATCGGTTCTTGCGGCTCTCCGTCCTGGAGATTGGATGGTCTCCCTGGATCTACAGGATGCTTACTTTCATGTCCCCCTGCATCCCTCATCGAAGAAGTATCTTCGATTTATGATGCAGGACAGAATATTCCAATTCAGGGCCCTGTGCTTCGGCCTATCTACAGCTCCTCAAGTTTTCACGAGCCTAATGAGGAATGTAGCGAAATGGCTACATCTGAAAGGGATAAGCATATCTCTTTATCTAGACGATTGGCTCACAAGAGCAAAGTCGGAACATCAGTGCTTGAAGGACCTGGAGACGACATTAGAACTGACACAGTCACTGGGACTACTCGTAAACCTCGAGAAATCACAATTGATCTCCAGACAGAACATAGTCTATCTGGGGATACAGATGGATTCTCGGGGTTTTCGGGTTTTTCCATCGCAAGAGAGAATTGCTCGAGGCTTGGAAAGTCTTGAACTTCTTAGGGAAGGAACGAAGCTCGGCGAGGGAATGGCTCAGTCTCTTGGGTACCCTTTCCTCGTTGGAACAGTTCGTTTCCCTAGGGAGATTGAACCTCAGACCTCTGCAGTTCTATCTCAGACAAATGTGGAGTCAGAAGACAGGAGATTTGTCAGACTCTTTTCCCATTCAGCAGGAGATAAAGTCGCACCTGAAGTGGTGGTTAACCCCCTTAAGAAGAAACGAAGGAGTGTCCCTCTTGATTCGGAATCCTCTCCTAGTGTTGTTTTCTGACGCCTCAGAAACAGGTTGGGGAGCAACATTGGGTCCAAAAGAAGTGGCAGGTACCTGGACAAAGGAACAGGGGACTTTGCATATCAATGTGAAGGAACTCCTGGCCATCCATCTAGCCCTGGAGTTCTTCGAAGCGGAAGTCAGAGGAGTGGTAGTCCAAGTCAACTCGGACAATACCACTGCTCTGGCTTACGTCCGAAATCAGGGGGGCACTCACTCTCTCACTATACGAGATCGCAAGAGATCTATTGACCTGGACGGAGGAACGGGGCATAATACTCCGAACAAGATTTGTTCAGGGAGTAAAAAATCTAAGAGCAGACAGGTTGAGCAGGAAGAACCAAGTACTTCCGACAGAGTTGATGCTCCACTCAGAAGTCTGCAAAGAGCTTTGGTCCCTCTGGGGAAAACCTCAGATCGACCTGTTTGCCATGTTCCTCTCCAGGAAGATGGACAACTTCTGCTCTCTGGAAGAAGATCCCAGAGCCATAGCGATCGATGCTCTCCTTATGGACTGGTCAGGCATAGACGCCTACGCCTTTCATCCCCCATTCAAGTTGCTGGGGGAAGTGCTAAGAAAGTTTTGTTGCATCGAAGGGTAACAAAACTGACTAATTGCTCCCTTCTGGCCTTCCCGAAGCTGGTTACAGAGGTACTGGAATGGACGGTGGACTTCCCCAGATTCTCTTCAGAAAGGACAGATCTGCTCAGACAACCCCACTTCGAGAGGTTTCACAAAAGCATCCACGGTCTCTCCCTGACTGCCTTTCGACTATCGAAAGACTGGTCAGAGCGAGAGGCTTTTCTAAGAAAGCTGCAAGTGCATTCGCTAGAGCCCGCAGGTCCTCTACCCTGCAGGTCTACCAATCGAAGTGGGAAGTTTTCCGTAGATGGTGTAGGTCGAAGAAGCTGTCCTCTTCCAATACCTCTGTGACCGAAATTGCCGATTTTCTTCTTTTCTTAAGAGAAGAGTCGAAGTTGGCTGTATCTACTATCAAGGGATATAAGAGCATGCTCTCAGCTGTTTTTAGGAACAGAGGCCTGATTTAGAAAGAGAATAAAGATCTTCATGATCTTTCATTAGGTCTTTCGAGACTTCCAAATTGAGATCTCCTCTCCCCCCGAGTTGGAACCTGGATGTAGTCCTCAAGTTCTTGACTTCTGACAGGTTCGAACCTCCAGATAAAATCTCGTTCAGAGATCTTATGAGAAAATGTATATTCCTGTTGGCCCTCGCAACTGCTAAGAGGGTCAGTGAATTGCATGCTTTAGATTCTCGAGTGGGTTTTAAAAAAGACTCTGCCATGGTTGCTTTTCAACATCTATTCCTAGCAAAAAATGAGAACCCTTCTAAACCTTGGCCTAGAAGTTTCGAGGTCAAGGGACTCTCTCCCCTTGTAGGTAGAGAGTTGGAGCGGTCTCTTTGCCCAGTCAGGACCCTGAAGTTCTATCTAAAAAAGAAGACACAACTTCAGGGATGTCACCAGAGTCTCTGGTGTTCAGTAAGAAACCCCAAGAGACCTATGTCAATGAACGCCAGTCAGGAATGTGATAACAGAAGCTCACAGGAATTGCCAAGAGAACTCCTTAAAGCTGCTTAGGGTAAAAGCTCACGAAGTCTGTGCAGTTGCAACTTCCCTATCTTTTACTAAGAATATGTCAATGAGTGACATTTTAGCAGCAACTTATTGGAGATGTAATTCAGTATTTGCATCCCATTATTTAAAGGACGTTAAAGTAACATACGACAAATGTTTTTCTCTTGGACCGTATGTATCAGCGGATACTATGCGGGGGACATGGACGGATACTGATCCTTAAATAATTTTTGTTTTTGTTTTCTTTAATGATTATTTGTAACAATATTGGTGTTGAGTTTTTTGGGTTGTTTGAAAGGATGTTCGGGGATGACTCCTTTCAATCGTAGTACTAACCCGATGATTGGATCAGGTGATCGGGATCAGTGTCAGGCTCTATGATAATGCCATTAGGCAAGGTGTTTTGTCATGTAAGTGGATAGGACCCCATTGACAAAGATTCTAAGGTTCTGTCGAGTAAGTGGATAAGACCCCTTTGACAGACCATCAAGAACTCTTAGCAGAGGTCACTACCTCGCTGAGCTCTTGAAAGTGATGCAGGCTCCTAGGCAGTAGCCATGAAGTCTTTCGCTAACACAGGTAGGAACCAAGGTTTTTTATTTTTATTACCTACAACGTATGTTGTTTCCTGTCTATTCAGTAAAATTAGCTGTCTCTTACCCTCCGCCAAAGGTGCCAATCAGCTAAGTATATATCTGACAGGGAAGTTGAATGTATAAAAATGTTATTGTCATGATACAATATATATACGATTAAATGGCCCACCCAGCCTCCCCTCAGGAGACAGGTGGAAGAGAAAATCTGAATTAGAAAACGGGAATGGTTCCTATTCCCCGACCACCCATCGGCCGGGGCGGTAGATCACCTGACCTACCTGTAGTATGTGCCGCGAATTTCGAATTTCTATCGGGGACGACGGAGTCTATAGCTAAGTATATATCTGCCAGGTAAGTATGTATAAAACTTTATTGTATCATGACAATAACATTTCAATCACAGACTTAGGTCTCTGGTTGGATCGGAATTCTTGCATAATGCCCAGCTCTCCTGTACCACATTTACCGTTGCAAGAATTTTCAGACAGAGATATATCTCATTAAACTGTTTACCCACAGTATAACAGAAGTCTGTAGCCTAGTCTTCTGTTCCATCGCACCTGCCCCATCGGCTGCTGCGATGAGGCAGAGTGATTTCCTTCAGACAATTTGAGTTTTGTCTTCTAATATACTAATTCGTCAGGTGTTCAATTATTCTGTGTTCACCCCAAATTGTAAATGAATAACGGAAGACTTCGCCTGTTCCCTGTCCGACTAGCTCTGCTTCCAAAGTAAATAAAAACTTCCACCCTGATCGAACCCACAAGAAGCTGTTCTTCAGGCAGTGCAATCCCTGTGTTTTCATCACTGAAAAACTCTCAGCTTTCATTGCAAACTCCAATTTCATACATTCAACTTACCTGTCAGATATATACATAGCTATCGACTCCGTCGTCCCCGACAGAAATTCAAATTTCGCGGCACTCGCTACAGGTAGGTCAGGTGATCTACCGCCCTGCTCTGGGTGGCAGGACTAGGAACCATTCCCGTTTTCTAATCAGATTCTCCCTGTCGCCGGTGGTATCAACATTGTTGTTACTTCCTCCTGACTAGAATTCTTTTTTCACAACGCTTTTGATCATCTCTCGCTGATATTTGGTGACGTACTTGGATCGTTGTTTGGCATTCACTATCGTGGACTGTTTTTTGGACTTGGTTTTTGGAATTTGTGAATATGTCTGACTCTAGTGTTAGTTTCAGAGTGTGTGTGAATGAGGGCTGTAAGGTGAGGATTCCGAAAGCTTCGGTAGATCCTCACACTACATGTAGTGGTTGTAGAATGGTTGAATGCTCGATTGAGAATACTGTAACGAGTGTGAGAAATTGAGTGCGCAAGAGTGGAAGAATCTAATTTCTTACTTGAAGAAGTTAGAGAAAGATAGAGAGAGGAAGGCGGCTTACAAAACCCGCAGAATGTCTACATCTCATGATTTACTGTCTAGTTCTGTAGCTTCTTCCTCTGATAATCATGCCCATTCTGTTTCAGCCCGTTCACAAATTGCTAATCCCTCTAGTTCTGCTTCGGAAATAGCGGAACTCAGAGCTTCCCTTCAGAAAATGCAGGAAAAAATGGCAGCATTGGAAGGTAAGGAAAGTGAATGTGGTTTCGCTAGTGATATTAGTGTCCCCAGTGTAGTGGAGGGGGCGTCTGGTCGTCTCTGCGACGCTCCCAGGCCTAGACCTCTTCCAAGCTCCCTGGCCCGGAGGAGAAGGAAAGTCGAAAGCCGTACGGGGGTTGTGGAGAATCCCCAACGATCAGGCGGTCCCTGGTTCGGCAGAATCTATCATATCACAAACTGCCAAGGACCGCTATAGGAAAAGCGTCCTTCGAGAGTGCTTTTCGTCTTCTAGTTCGCCCTCTCCGAGAAGAGGATGGAAGGAGTCGAAACTTTCCCGTCCGCTGAAGAGGAGTATGAAAGAACATGAGCTCAATTCTAGTCCCGAGCGCTTCTCTGAAGAAGGAGCGCCTTCGGTAATAAAGAAGGCTAGAAAACATTCAGACTCTGGGTCTGGAGGAGATCCTAGAGCGCCTTCCAGATCTTCCTCTCCTGATTCGAAAGATTCCTCAACCAGGAAAATTTTAATGAATATGCAGGAACAATTAGCCTCGTTGGTAGTTCTTTATAAGGAGCCTACTCGTAAGAAGGATGATAGGCTTCCTATTAAAAGATCTAAATACCGATCCCCTGTCACGCGCAACGAGCCTTCCAGGGGAGGTGTCGCACAGGCGACCATCTCCGGCGGGAACGGTGCGTTAGACAGGAGAGAAGTAAGAAAGGAAGTTACTCCTGTCAAGAGTGTGGGCGTTCCAGCCAGGAGCCAGGCTCCGAGTAGGCGCAAAGAGCCAGAGTATTCAGTACAACGTTCAAGATCTTCAACCAAGCGCCAAAGAGTTAACTGAAGAAGAAGATCCTGTTAGGAGTAGAGCGCTTGTTAAACGAAAAGCGCCTGCCTTGATCAATACTCCTACTAAACACCATATGCATTCCAAGGATCAGGAGTATTTGGAGCGACATACTCCTGCCAGGCGCCAGGAGTCTTCGGACCTCGATACTCCTCCCAGGCGCCAGGAGTATTCCGAACTTTATACTCCTCCCAGGCGCCAGGAGTATTCCGAACTTTATACTCCTCCCAGGCGCCAGGAGTATTCTGAACTTAATACTCCTCCCAGGCGCCAGGAGTATTCCGAACCTTATACTCCTCCCAGGCGCCAGGAGTATCTGAACTTAATACTCCTCCCAGGCGCCAGGAGTATTCGGAACAAGATGCGCCTACCAGAAGCCAGGAGTATTCGAAGCGCGTTGCGCCTGCCAAGCACCAGTATTCCAAACACGTTACTCCTTCCAGGCGAGATACTCCTGCTGTACACCAGGCGCATTCCCTGCATGAAGAGCCTGACATCCGACAGGATGCCATCCAAGCGTCAATCTTTTAGCAAAGAGAGAGTAACTCTTAGCCCCTCTTCAATTAGGAGTGCTTCTTCAGAAAGGAAGAGAGTAAGGGAAGAAACAGAAGAAAGAAGGGAGCCTTCTCCTTCCGAGCCTATGAACCCAGAAGATGCCTCGGAGGATGAAATGAAGGAAGGATTTTCTAATTACAAAGTTCTTTCGTCCCTTCTCTTGGAAGAATATGGAGACTCTTTAACGCCAGCCGCTCCTCCCTTCTCCACGCTCTCTGTTTTCGAGCACGAAAACGCACAAGTCTTCCTCTTTCCTAAAAATGAAGCCTGCTATATCTATGAGGAGGGCGCTACAATCTCTTGACTCCTGGTTCAAGAAGAAGAAGGAGTTAGGAAGGACAGTCTTTTGTATGCCTCCCGCTAAACTTACAGGGAGGAGAGGCATTTGGTACGAAACGGGAGAAAATATGGGATTGTCTCTGTCCGTTCAGCTGAGTCAGACTTCTCGAGTTTAGTAGACTCATCGAGAAGACACGCCTTGAATTCAGCAAAAGTAACATGGGGTCTTTCGGAAACGGACCACCTCCTCAAAGGGCTTTTTCACACTTTAGAAGTTTTTAACTTCTTAGATTGGTCCCTTGGGGTTCTTGCCAAGAAGTCTCATGAAAAGGAACAACTGGACCCAGAAACCCTAAATAGCATCCTCACATGCATTGATAAGGCTGTTCAGGATGGATCGGCTGAAGTATGCTCCCTCTTTGGTGCACTAGTTTTAAAGAAGAGGGCGGTTCACAGTGCTTTCCTCACGAAGGCCGTCTCTCCTTCGCAAAGATCCGCCTTATTGTTTGCGCCTCTCAGAACATCTTTTTTCCCTCGCAGTTGGTGAAGGATATTGCCCATTCACTGACTGAAAAGGCCACCCAGGATCTCCTTAGACAATCCTCAAGGAAAAATAGGCCTGTGGCCAGTGAGGAAAAGAAAGTGGCTCGTCCAGCTCAGCAGCAGCCCTTTCGAGGAGGCCTTCCAGCTAGATCTATCGCCAGAAGGAAGTCAACCGAGAAAGGGTCAGGTCTTCCTTCCGTCCCTTTAAGAAGGGAAAGTGAGAATTCTGTCCTCCAGACACCTGTAGGAGCCAGGTTACATTTCTTTGCGAAAGCCTGGGAAGACATAGGATCGAATCCTTGGACGATGTCAATCATCAAGAAGGGTTATTACATCCCATTAAAGGACATTCCTCCCTTGACAACATCACCGAGGGAATTGTCCGCCAGATACAGGGACCCTGTTCTGATGGATACTCTTCGTCAGATGGTGGAACAGATGTGGGACAAAAGAGCAATAGAGCTGGTGCTGGATTGCAGCTCCCCGGGGTTTTACAATCGCTTGTTTCTTGTAGCAAAAGCCTCGGGGGGATGGAGACCGGTACTGGATGTAAGTGCGCTGAACAAATTCGTAAAACAACAGAAGTTCAGCATGGAAAACGTCTGCTTCAGTCCTTGCAGCACTGCGTCAAGGAGATTGGATGGCGTCCCTAGACCTTCAGGACGCATATTTCCACATCCCGATCCACCATTCGTCGAGGAAGTACCTTCGATTTATGTTCGAGGGAAGAATCTATCAGTTCAGGGCCCTGTGTTTCGGCCTTTCCACGGCTCCTCAAGTCTTCACGGACGTGATGAAAAATGTATCAAGACATTTACATTTGAAAGGGATAAACGTCTCCCTGTACCTGGACGACTGGCTCATCAGAGCCAGGTCTCAAAAGCAGTGTTTGGAGGACCTGTCAACAACACTGGAATTGACAAATCATTGGGATTGATCGTGAACCTCGAGAAGTCTCAGATGATCCCCAGCCAGAACGTGGTTTATCTGGGATTCAGATGGATTCTCGGGGTTTTCGAGTTTTTCCCTCTCAAGAGAGAATAAGGAAAGGCTGTGCCACAGTATCGAACTTCTTAGGGAAAGAGCGCACTTCAGCGAGGGAATGGCTGAGCCTTCTGGGGACCCTTTCCTCGCTCGAACAGTTCTTTCCCCTAGGAAGACTACATCTTCGTCCGCTTCAGTTCTTCCTGAGAAGAAGTTGGAGTTGGAAGACAGGACAGCTCTCGGACACGTTTCCAATCTCGGAGGAAATAAAAAATCATTTAAAGTGGTGGTTGATTCCCTTAAAAGAAAACAAAGGAGTATCCCTGCAAGTACGGAACCCAAGCCTGACATTGTTCTCAGACGCGTCGGAGTCGGGCTGGGGTGCAACATTGGGATCCAAAGAAGTGTCAGGCACCTGGTCGGCAGAACAGGTGTCATAGCACATAAATTGCAATGCTTTTAGCAATTCACCTTGCGCTAAAGAGCTTCGAACACATATCAGAGGCAAGGTCGTACAGATAAACTCAGACAATACGACCGCTCTGGCTTATGTCAAGAAACAAGGAGGGACTCACTCTTTCGCTCTGTACGAGCTGGCAAGAGATCTGTTGATTTGGGCGAACCAAAGGAAGGTAGTTCTTCTAACGAGGTTTGTCCAAGGGGAGAGGAATGTGAGAGCGGACAGACTGAGCAGGAGGTTCCAGGTCCTTCCCACAGAATGGACACTCCACTCAAGAAGTCTGTCAGAGCCTTTGGTACCTTTGGGGGAAGCCTCAAATAGATCTTTTCGCCACATTCCTCTCCAAAAGGATAGACACATTTTGTGCCCTAGTGGAAGATCCCAGGGCTTATGCAACAGACGCCTTTCTCCTGGACTGGTCAGGGCTAGATGTTTACGCTTTTCCCCCGTTCAAGATACTGGGGGAAGTAGTAAAAAAATTTGTGGCATCCGAAGGAACCAAAATGACTCTGATTGCTCCGTATTGGCCATCTCAGATTTGGTTCACAGAGGTGATGGAGTGGACAGTGGACTTCCCCAGATCTCTTCCAAACAGAATAGATCTGCTCAAACAACCCCACTTCGAGAGGTACCATCAAAACCTTCCCGCTCTTGCTCTGACTGCCTTTCGACTATCGAAAGACTTGTCAGAGCGAGAGGGTTTTCTCGCCAGGCAGCAAGCGCAATTGCTAGAGCCCGCAGATCATCTACTAGGCGAGTGTACCAATCGAAGTGGGAAGTTTTCAGAAGCTGGTGCAGGTCGAAGAAGCTGTCCTCTTCCAGTACCTCTGTGACCGAAATTGCGGATTTCCTTCTGTTTCTTAGAGAAAAGTCGCATCTCTCTGTACCGACTATTAAGGGGTACAGGAGTATGCTTTCAGCAGTCTTTAGAAACAAGGGATTAGATCTAACGAATGATAAGGATTTGCACGACCTCATTCGTTCCTTCGAAACATCAAAGTCACTTGAACCTAAGGTTCCAAGCTGGAACTTAGATGTGGTTCTTAAATTTCTATCATCCGAAGAATTCGAACCACCACACACTGCTTCATTTCGTAATATCACTAGAAAGTGTTTGTTTCTGATGTCTCTTGCAACGGCAAAAAGAGTCAGTGAGTTGCACGCCCTTGAATCACGAGTCGGCTTCAAAGGAGAGACTGCAATTTGTTCATTCCAGTCTCTCTTTCTTGCCAAAAATGAAAACCCTTCGAATCCCTGGCCCAGGAGCTTCGAGGTAAAAGGACTTTCTAGTTTGGTGGGCAGAGAGGCAGAAAGATCCCTTTGCCCAGTTAGAGCTCTTAAATTCTATCTGGACAGGAAGAAGCAGTTGGGGGGTTCGCAAAAAGGTCTTTGGTGCTCAGTAAAAGACCCCAAGAGAGCAATGTCCAAGAACGCCTTAGCCTTCTTTGTTAGAAGTGTTATTACGGAAGCTCATAAGAATTTTCCAGATGATTCTTTTAATCTTTTAAGAGTGAGAGCCCACGAAGTTAGGGCAATCGCAACCTCTGTGGCGTTCCAAAGAAATATGTCACTTAAAAACATTTTGGATGCAACTTATTGGAGATGCAACTCTGTGTTGCATCTCATTATTTAAAAGACGTGCGAGTTACGTATGAGAAATGTTTTTCTGTAGGTCCGTTTGTGTCAGCACAGACGGTTCTGGGTAAGGGAGCTAGCACCGATCCTCAATATTGTATGTAACCCTCTTGTTGGATGTGTTCTTGAGTTTCCTGTGCATGGAAGTGTCAGGTGTCGCACAGGCGACCTTCACTTCTCTTCACTAGGAGATCGAGTGACAGCTGACTTTTAGAGGGGTACAAAAAAGAATATTTTTTTTTTTTGTATTATTGTATGTGTGGTTATTGAGTTTGTGGTTGTTTGCTAAGAGTTTGGGGATAGCTCTTGGCAATCTTAGAACTAACACGGGTGTTAGGTTCGGGTGATCGGGATCGGTTGTGTGCTCCTTAAATAAAGGCGTGTTGTCATATAAGCGGATGTGCTCCCATTGACAAATGCCAGTTAGGTTCTGTCGAGTAAGTGGATGAGACCCCATCGACAGATCCACAAGAACTCTTGGCCACAGATCACTATCTCGCTAAGGCTCTTGAGGTGAAGCAGACTCCTAGACAGCAGTCACAAAGTCTTCCACCTGATAAGGTAGGAACCAAGGTCTATAAATACCTACAACATGTGTTGTTTACCTGTCTAGTCAGTAGTTAGCTGTCTCTTGCCCTCCACCAAAGGGTGTCAATCAGCTATGTATATATCTGACAGGTAAGTTGAATGTATGAAAATGATATTGTTATGATACAATAAAGTTTCATACATACTTACCTGGCAGATATATACATAGCTATCGACTCCGTCGTCCCCGACAGAAATTCAAATTTCGCGGCACTCGCTACAGGTAGGTCAGGTGATCTACCGCCCTGCTCTGGGTGGCAGGACTAGGAACCATTCCCGTTTTCTAATCAGATTCTCTCTTCCACCTGTCTCCTGCGGGGAGGCTGGGTGGGTCTTCAATTGTATATATCTGCCAGGTAAGTATGTATGAAACTTTATTGTATCATAACAATATCATCTTTCTTGACAAGCAGCAATGAAATAGCAGATTAGCTTTTTCAATCCTCTGTAAAACAACAGGGATTAAAGCCGTCTTAACTGGTTGGTGTCATCGACGGGACTTCTTCTATGATCAGAATCTCGAGAGTTTACTTATCATGATTCAACTGTGAAGACGTAGGTCCAAGTTCACCCTAGTCATTCAGTAGTAATATAGTATTGTTTCTCCTTGGTTGAGATTCACCTACTGATGAGAAACTGTTTTGCCATCACAGGGACCTCGGTCTCAAGTAGGCAATTGACTATCGTCTGATGTGCGCATACCTCACGAGAATTATCATCTCGTCTCTTAACATCGCTGGTGAACAAGATAGACGATTAGTATGTTTATTCTCAGCATAACCCTTCAAAAGGTGGGTGTCATGTTATGACTACGTCTTGGATGCGTGACAGTGGAGTCAGTTGGCATCTGTTGAGGAGTCCGAGTCCTTCATGATCTGTGCTGCGGACTTTGTATTGTTTGATCCAGATCAGTCATTACTTTGTCCTATTGGTGTGCTGCTTTACCCATGAAGGATCGACACCCTTCATTGAGTGTCGATGCCTTTATCCACTGCAGACTGCCAATGCAGAAGTGTCCAATGACACGTCTTTCTATGAGGTCTTACAAGATGATGAGAGACTTCTCTGCAGTTGGATAGTCCAGTGGATGGGTACATTTCATTACTCCGAAGAATATGGTGGACCAGAAGACAGATGAGGTCTCATTGCGACCATATTTATATCTTTCTTCTTTCAGGTCTGCCCACAGGTCCTTGGAACCTCTTTTCCTTGGACTGTTGGTCGATGTTTGCAGGTTGCTTTTGCTTACCCGACTCCTTCAAGAGGACAACTGCACGCTTATGGTGTGCGGTTCTAGAGGTAAGAAGGATGCGAATGACTGGCCTCTCCACCTTCCCCTTCTCATCCTTCTACTCCTCTTCCTTCAGGTTGAGGATAGTGAGTCTTCCTTATGCAATGGACCGAGGGTTTGTATATTGTGTGGGCACAAAAAACAAATTTTGAAAGTAAATTGTATTTTTCCTAACTATATATAAACCTGAGGTCCTTTACATTAATGCCCACCTCATGCCACCCCTCAGTCTGAACCTGGGCCAAAAGGCAAAGTGGAGTGTTTGTTTCATGCGGGCAGGTGGGCCTACTCACCTACCAGACGGTAGTTACTGCCTAACCACCTTGTTCAAGAATTTAACAGCCGTAATTCCAGCTATGCTGAAAGCAAATCCTTTTGTAAAGGACCTCAGGTTTGTATAGTTAGGAAAAATACAGTTTACTCTAAAAAACTGTGATATTTCTTGCCTTGATATAAGGTATAAGAGATAGTTCACCACAAAAGGTGTTTCCCCTCTGGATAGGATACACCTCTTCCCATAGGACACTGTGGTTCAAGTTGCTTCAGAACTTCAGAAGAAATCCACTCAGGATTTACTCTCGCAGTCGACTAAACGTCCTTTTAATCCAACTCCCAGTTCTCGTCTCTTGCCAGCTACGCACATTCAGCCCTTTCATGCCAGGGGAGTATCTAGATCCTTCCCTAGATCTAGGGTGAGGGCTAACTTCACCCTTAGGGCAATTAAAAAGTCCTCTTCTAAGTCGTCAATAAAAATGTGAACATTAACCCTTAAACGCTTAGTCGGTATTTCCAAAAGTGTCTCCCGTATGCCGGCGGCATTGGCGAGTAGTATGCAACCATCAGAAATAAAAAAAATATCATTATCATATATAAATATTGGAATATATGACAGCTCGAAAAAAAATTCATATATAATTGTATACAAATCGCGCTGTGAGCAAAACGGTTAAAGCTAATGAGTTAATTATTTTTTCGTTATATTGTACACTAAATTCCAATGATTTTGGCATATAACAAATTGTAAAATGATCAAAGCAACACAGAGAAAATATTATCACCATCTGATGCATGAATTTGTAATGCGCGGGCATAAAAAAAGCTGTTTTCAAAAATTCCACATAAATCGAAATATTGTGCTAGAGACTTCCCGTTTGTTGCAAAATGAAGGTAATTGATTGAATATTAGTAGACTGTAAGTGTTGTAGCTTACAGTTGCAGTTTTCGACCATTTCGGTTGAGTTAAAGTTGACCGAAGGTCGAATTTTTTCTATTTATCGTTATTTATATGAAAATATTTCAAAACTGATAAAAGCTACAACCATGGGTTGTTTATTGTTGTATTCTACATGAAATTGCGCAACTTTTCACATATAAAACTAAATGTAACGGCTTATTTAAAATGGTGCAAACATTACGAAAATCGGACGAAAAAATTTATGAATTTTTCGGAAGAGTTACCGCGCCGACGTAAGGAAAAAGTTTTTTTTCATAAATTTACCATAAATTAAAATATTGTGCTAAAGACTTCCAATTTGTTGCAAAATAAAGGTAAATGATTGAATATTACTAGAATGTAATAGTATTAGCTTACTATTGCGTTTTTTTTACCATCTCGGTCGAGTCAAAGTTGACCGAAGGTTGAAATTTTGGCACTTATCTTTATTTATATGAAAATATTTCAAAACTGATAAAAGCTACAACAATGGGTTGTTTTTTGTTGTATTCTACATGAAATTGTGCACATTTTCATAAATAAAACTTTATGTAATGGCTAATTTAAAATAGTGCAAACATTACGACAATTGGATGAAAAAATTTTGATTTTTTTTGGACGCAAGGAAATTTTTTTTTTTTCATAAATTCACCATAAATCGAAATATTGTGCTAGAGACTTCTAATTTGTGCAAAATAAAGGTAAATGATTGAATATTACTAGAATGTAAGAGTTTTAGCTTACAATTGCGTTTTTCGACCATTTTGGTCGAGTCAAAGTTGACCGAAGGTTGAAATTTTGGCACTTATTGTTATTTATGTGAAAATATTTCAAAACTGATAAAAGCTACAGCTATGGGTTGTTTTTTTTGTTGCATTCTACATGAAATTGTGCACATTTTCATATATAAAACTTTATTTAAAGGCTAATATAAAACTGTGCAAACATTATGACAATCGGACGAAAAAGTTTATGATTTTTTCGGAAGTTACCGCGTGGACGTAGGAAAAAGTTTTTTTTTCTAAAATTCATCATAAATCAAAATATTGTGCTAGAGATTTCCAATTTGTTGCAAAATGAAGGTAAATGATTGAGTATTACTAGAATGTAAGAGTTTTAGCTTACAATTGAGTTTTTTGACAATTTCGGTAAGAGTAAAAAATGACCGAAGGTTGAAATTTTGGCACATCATTATTTATATGAAAATATTTCAAAACTGATAAAAGCTACAACCATGCGTTTTTTATTGTTGTATTCTACATGAAACTGCGCACATTTCCATATATAAAACTATATGTAACGGCTAATATAAAACTGTGCAAATATTACGACAATCGGACAAAAAAATGTCTGATTTTTTCGGAAGAGTTACCGCGCGACATAAGGAAAAGGTTTTTTCATAAATTCACCATAAATCGAAATATTGTGCTAGAGACTTCCAATTTGTTGTAAAATGAAGATAAATGATTGAATATTGCTAGAATATTAGAGTTTTAGCTTACAATTGCGTTTTTCAACAATTTCGGTAGAGTCAAAGTTGACCGAAGGTTGAAATTTTGGCACATCATTATTTAAATGAAAATATTTCAAAACTGATAAAAGCTACAGCCATGAGTTGTTTTTGCTGTATTCTACATGATATTGCGCACATTTTCATATATAAAACTCTATGTAACGGCAAATATAAAATGGAGTAAAAATCATGTCAAAGTGATGAAGTAACTTCTGAGATGTGTCGCTGATGCTTTTTAGTGCGCAAGAAAGAAATTCGCACTTGCGCGCCTGGGTAAAGATTGTAAACAAAACAACAGCTTGATCCTTGAACTCCCAGCATCCCCCAAGGCGCGTGATTCAAAAGTTTTCACCTAGTAGGCCTATAGCTATTTTTCCGCGAATTTTGAAAAAAACTTTTTCTTCGACGTTTCGTACGTCGGTTCGGCACCTGACAGAGAATTTTCGAGAATTTTTGTCAACATTTAATACGTCCAATCCGTGTTAAAGGGTTAACAGGTAAGGAACCAACAAGCATTTTAATTAATGCTAGCACTGTGTGCATTCTTTGTATTTATTAAAAAGTATGTATATCTCTATGAATCCCACTACCTACAATGTGGGACTCAGCTAAGTAACTACTTGGTAAGTTGCATACATAAAAATGACATTTTTAAAATAGAATAAGATTTTATGTAGTATACTTACCAAGTAGTTATATAATCAAAGCCCTCCTGCCTCCCCTCTCATGGATAATAGGGCATAAACAACAGAAAATCAGTGCTGAGTTGGTTCCTCTCTCCCCTGATAGTGGGCAGGGGGTGTCGCTAGCCAAAACTAGTGCTACCACGAATTTTCAAAATTCTAGCTGCCGATGGTTAGAAACTATAGCTATGTAACTACTTGGTAAGTATACATACAATCTTATTTTATTATAAAAATTTTATTTTCTTGCAAAGAACGAGACTCCGTCCAAACCCTGGCCTCATTCTTTTAGCATCAAGATTTTATTAGAGATTTTGGGTTCAGAAAATGAAGCGAGAGTGCTTTGTCCTGTGAGAGTTTTAAAATATTATCTGCATAGGGACGAGAAGATACAAGGATCTTCCAGTAGTATGCGGTGTTCAGTGAAAGACACCTTTAGCCCCTTACGAAAAATGCCCTATCTTCTTCAGGGACCATATTCTTGAAGCACATTCTCACATGGGAGAAGAACTTCCTGCATTCAAAGTCAGAGCTGCAGCTATGTCGTTAGCTTTTAAGTACAACCTCTCTCTTTCTCTCTCTTCCATTCTCCAAGTGACGTACGTATATTGGAAATGCAAGTCAACATTTGCTTCTCATTACTTACAAGAAGTGGAAACTGTTTTTAACATTTGCAGTACCTTAGGTGGTCCATATCGGTGGCTGGCATGATGTTGGGGGAGGAAATGTAGGAAGCATCCCTTCTGTCCTTATCTCTTTACCTTGACTTAGACTGTCGAGTCTTGGGGAGCCTTGGGTTACTGTGTACTTCCTGGGTACCCTCCAGTTTTTAGCGGATGGTTGATGGTGTTTTTAATGATGTGGTGTAGATGACAGTGTTGTTTGTCTGGATGCTTTTTGTGATGGTACTGCACCCAGGGCATGAGCAGCTTTTTATCTTTACTTACATTTGGAAATGTCCTTCACTGCAAAACTCCCACTTATGTTGCAGGCACTCCACAGCTATATCTCTACGTTGCTATGGGTTAAGATTAGCGCCAACCAGAGGCAGTGTATCCCTTGTAGCCGCTCTCATACCAGTTAAGGAAACAACAAGCATTGTTTCAATGCTAGCAATATTTTCTTTTCTCAAATTATTTGCTTTTACTAATGTTTTGGGGTAGAATATGTCCATGTATCCCACCACTTGTCAATGTGGGAATCAGCTATGTAATTACTTGGTAAGTTACTTATATAAAAGACATTTTTTATAATAGATTAAAGTTTTATATATAGAACTTACCAAGTAATTACAGAATGGGAGCCCTCCCTCCTCCCCTCGCATGGACTGAAAGGCACAAACAAATTGAGACTCTTTGCCGATTTGTTCCTCTCTTTCCTGAAAGTGGGCAGGGCTAGTTACCTACACCAAAAACAAAAGAATCGCTACCACGAATTTAAACATTTTAGCTGCCATACTGATTGAAACTATAGCTGTGTAATTACCTGGTAAGTATATAAACATGTAAAACTTTATTTTATTATAAAAAAATGTCATCTTTGATCAGTCATGTTTTTCTAGAGAACTTAAATCACCTGATTGGGACCTCTGACTCTGGTACTAAGCAGTCTCATTTGTGCTCTTTATGAACCTTTACGACAATCATCAGCCAGGAACTTGACCCTCAAGACGGTCTTCTTACTGGCCTTGGCTTCATCGAAGAGAGTGAGTGAACTTCATGGTCTCCCTTGTAGTGTTAAACACACAAGGGGTTGGGGGTCCATAGCCTTCAAAAATATCTCTGAATTCATAGCTAAGACTCAAAGTCCCTCAGTTCATGATGTTTGAGTCCTTCTCAATACTTTCCCTGGGAGATTTTGTTGATAACAATCCCGATGAATTGCTATTATGTATGTCCCGTCAGATCATTGCGTAGTTACCTTAAAAGGACTCATCACCTCAGACCTGGGTGTTGAAGACTTTGTTAGCACAGACCAGAACAAGGAAGAAGTTTCCAAGAATACCATCTCCTTTTAGCTCTGTGAGGTCATTCAGACATGCCTATTGTTCTTCAGCCTCTAATGCTGACACAGTGCATACAAGAGCACATGATGTTAGGTGTTTGGGTCCCACCATGACATTCAAAAAGTACTTGTCTGTTCATAGGATTTTGAAGGCTGGTGCTTTGCTTTGTCAAACCATCTTTACATCCTTCTATCTGCAGGATGTTGCCCACAGGTCTTTGGACACTTTTTCCTTGGGTCCGCTCATCCAGTGCCCCTGGCAGGACAGTTTGTATCTCCTAAGATGATGGTATGAAAGTGTGAATGAATGAGATGACTAGTCTCTTTTACTTTTCTCTTTCCCCTTTTCTTTTCTAGTGGTTGGCAGTGAGAGATTAGTCCATCATGTGCTGGAACTGGTTAGACACATGTGAGTGAGTGGTCATTCTGTTTGAGTATGTGTCATTCATACATGAATTAACGTTAATGGATGGATAGCTTCTCAGGAGTAGTAAAAACAGGTTTGGGGGTGGTGGATGGATTGATCCTGTAGATAAGCAGTATTAAGCGCCATTGATTTGGAAAGAATTAGGCAGGAATGAGGTGCCAATACTTCTATAGCCCATAAATTCACTAATGGCAACTTTTACATTGGCGTAGTAATGATTTTGCTTCCCTGTCCCATATTACATCTTTATAAACTTGCTCATAAATGCACCAAAGGGCTGCTGTTGGTTTTAGTTCTTGTCTTTTACAATAGTATGACAGTTGTAAATGTAATTTTGCAAAGAAAAGTGCAAAGAAATATTAGAAAAAGCATGTACAAATAAAAATAAAGTTACTGAATCTTTGTTCTCAGTAAATTTACGTTAATATTTTTCTTATCTGTTTTCATATTGTGCAAGCTGTAATTATAAGTATACAAAATAAAATAAAATTATTTATTAGAAAAAACAAGTCGGTAAAATTTACGAATGTCTTGTAAAAGAGGCCCCACAACGGGTTGTAAATAGTCATTTTCAACTTCTCGTGGAAGGTAGGGAAAATCTTTTTTTTAAATTTTTCTTTAACCATGCACATTTGCACATTTTCCTCTTTCCATTGATATTTTTTTTTTTTTTTTTTTTTTTGCTGACCTCAAAGTTTACCCGGCCTGAGGAGTTGCATATCGATTTTTTTTACCCATCCACTAAGGTTTAAATACTCTCAGAAGCTAGTCCTTCCTCTCTCTAACAAGGGGAAAGGGGAATGATAACAAACAAAATTGATAGCCAACATAGGTTTGTTGTCTTAACAGATATAGTTCTTTAACTTCTGCTTAAACAGGGTCTCTTCACATTGTGTATTAGCTCAGTAGTCTGACTGTTTGATACACTATTTCTTTAACAAATCAGAGGCTCACCTCTTCTTCCTTTGCTGTCCCTTAGCCAGGAAGTGAGACCAGTTGTGCCAAAAATCCAGTCAGTTCATGACTTTCTTTCCTTCCACCAAAAGTGAGTTTACCCTTACGTTAAGACCCAGGTATGTTCTGCTTATGAACAAATGACAATTTTTTTTAATATTTTGTATGTTCCATTGCTAACAGACCTGCAGTCTTAACGTATACTGCCCACCTCTTGCCTCCCTCAGTCTTGTTACCTGGACTGGAAGAAACTGAATGTGTCATGGCATCACGGGTGAGAGAAGTTCGTCAGCTGATGCCTCTTCTTTCATCCCATTGGCTGACCCCTGTTGCCACCAATTCCTTGTTCTACAATTTTTTATGATTCTTACTGTTTTCCAGCTGGCAGTGGAAGAATTCATCCTTACGTTAAGTCCTCAGATTGTTAGCTATGAAAAATACAAATTAATTAAAAATTTATCATATTTATATTGTTTTAAATGAGATTTTCAACTTTAGAAACCTGAAGTTTAAATATACTGTGTAAAAGTTTATTGTGTAGTGTTTGGTGGTAGTTTCTTAACTAACAGAACATCTGCTCTGTATTGATAGCTTAAATTCATATTTTTCAGACATGGAAAAGAAGATCGCTTGGTGACTTTATTTGGTGTAATGCAAGCGTTAGTGTCTTTTGTAGCAGACAGTGATGATGTCATTCGCTGTATTATTGCTGGTGACCATAAATTTGTTTTTCTTGTGAAGAGTCCCCTTATCTTGGTTGCTGTTTCTCACACAGTTGCAAGTGTACCTCAACTTATAATGCAGCTTACGTAAGTACCGTGGTATAAATCTCATATTTTATATAAGTATAACTTACCGAGTAATTACAATCAGCCCGAGAAGAGCTGTTATTAGGCTCAGAGGTCTGAATAAACTAATCTTTTATATAATAATAGTAATAACCAAATAATTACATAGCTATAAGTTCCACTTATTCGGCAGCTTGTATTCAAAATTTGCGGGTGACTAGTTCCACCCACTAGCGGTAGAATTAGGAACTACTGTAAGCAGAAAGCTCAGTTTGTTCCTGCTGTCATCGAGTAAACACGGGTGATGGAGGTAGCTTGTTCACTATTTTCTGGTTATTTAACCCTTAATGGACAAACATGCTCACATGAGTAGCAATAACAGGTTTTAGGTGGACAACGGAGTGACTCATGGTGAGTAACAATATTATGTGTCATCAATTTGGATGAATTAGGCAGGAGAGAGGGGCCATTACTTCTACAGGTAGTGTTCAAGTTACAATAATTCGTCTTACGATACGTAATCCTATTTAAGATGGGGTTAGCAATCAATACTGATACAACAATATGTACTTTAAAAATATTTTTAAATTCGCTCACAACGGGCGCAAGCAGCAGTGTACAATTAGGGAGTGAGAGAGACCAAATTACTTTAGCATAACTTTAGCCTATCTTTTAGTTAAATAAGTTCAAAAACAGCAAAAGAGAATGATGAAAGTATTTTTTTATCGTTATACTCTGCGTAAATGTGTATAGCCATGAACAACTGAACTAGATACAACTTTTTTTGCTAAGTACAACCGAATTGGATAATAACATCTATTTGGCTTGTATTTCAACCATCCTGCGATACAGGCAGTCCCCTGCTTATGACGGGGTTCTGTTCTTGAGATGCGTTGTAAGCTGAAAATCGTTGTAAGCAGGAAAATCGTAAAAAATCCTAAAAAAAACCTTACTTTTAATGCTTTGGATGTATTAAAAACTGTGTAAAATGCATTTTTACGGCATTTTTCATAGAAAAACTTTCAAATATTGGTTATTATGCAATTTTGGAGTCATATTTCTTCCGTCAGGTCGGCATCATAAGCGTTGTAACCCTGGGACATGCGTCATAAACCTGGAAATGATTTATGATGAATATAATTGAAAAGCGTTGTTACCTCAGAACTTCGTAAGCCGGGGACTGCCTGTAGTAAACAATTACTGTAGTTATGGTATCCCTTAAACGCTGAAGCGGTAAAAAAAAAAAAAGTCTCCAGTGTGCCGGAGGTGTTACAGAGTGAGTGCGGAAGCGGAAAAAATATTTTTTTAAAAAAATCACAGTGCGCTTAGTTTTCAAGATTAAGAGTTCATTTTTGGCTCCTTTTTTTTTTTATTGGCTGAAGTTTAGTATGCAACCATCAGAAATAAAAAAAAATATAATTATCATATATAAATAATGCGATATATGATAGCGCAAAAACGAAATTTCATATATAATTGTATTCAAATCGCGCTGTGCGCGAAACGGTTAAAGGTAACAAGTTACTTTTTTGTTGTTGTAATGTACACTAAATTGCAATCATTTTGGTATATAACACATTGCAAAACGATCAAAGCAACACAGGACAAATATCACAATATGATGCATGAATTCATAACATGCGGACGTAAACAAATATTTTTTCAAAAATTCACCATAAATCTAAATATTGTTCTAGAGACTTCCAATTTGTTTCAAAATAAAGACAAATGATTGAATATTACTATAATGTAAGAATATTAGCTTACAAATGCAGTTTTCGACCATATCTGACAAGTTAAAGTTGACCGAATGTCAAATTTTTTATATATTTTTTTTATATGCAATTATTTTGGAAATAAGAAAAGCTACAACCTTCAAATATTTTTTGTTTTATTCTATATGAAATTGCACACATTTTCATATATAAAACTCTATGAAATGCCTAATATGAAATGGAGCAAATATTCCGAGAATGTTACGTACGCATTTTGGAGATTTGCGGCCGTGAATCGGCGCGCGGAGGGAAGTTAAGTTTTTTTTTTTAATTCACCATAAATCTAAATATTGTGCTGAAGACTTCAAATTTGTTTCAAGATGAAGATAAATGACTGAATATTACTAGACTGTAAGAGTTTTAGCTTACAATTGCGTTTTTTTACCATTTCGGTAGAGTCAAAGTTGACCAAACGTGGTTTTTTTTCTATTTATCGTGATTTATATGCAAATATTTCAAAAATGAAAAAAGCTACAACCTTCAATTATTTTTTGTTGTATTCTACTTGAAATTGCGCACATTTTCATATATAAAACTTTATGTAACGGCTAATTTAAAATGGTGCAAACTGTTAGTGTTTCTGCATAAAACGTAAGATATGCAGCTAAATAAAAGATTTAATTTTGTATATGTATATTCGTTATACAATCTGTGCGCATGTATCACGTGGTACGTCACGTGACATGCCATGACGTCATCACAAGGAATGTAGGCCGTGAATGATTGGACCTGCGGCAGTCTTCTAGGAACAGCGAGTTAGTAACATTGAGTTGGATAGATTTTTGCGTTTAACACTGGTAGCAGAGCGTGGTTCGAGAGATCATAATGGCGTCAAGCAAGTGGCCACCTAAGTTCAGTGATGAAAGCGCATATGAAAGCTGGAAGAAGGACATAGACATATGGTGTGAACTGACCGAACTGCCGAAGAGCAAACAAGCACTAGCTATACACCTGTCCTTGGAAGGGCGCGCCAGAGTGGCAACCTCGGAACTGGAGACAAGCGATCTAAAAAAAGAAAATGGTGTGAAAACTATCATAGAAAAACTTGACAGTTTGTTTCTTGCTGAAAAAGGGCGTCGGCAGTTTACGGCCTTTCAAGAGTTGTATAATCTCAGAAGATCAGAGAATACGGAAATAAGGAAGTTTGTTTCTGAGTTTGAGCACACATACTTTAAGTTCAAGAAACAAGAAATGGAACTACCTGATCCCGTAATGGCGTTTATGCTTCTTGCATCATGTGGTTTAAGTGACAGTGAGCAGCAACTAGTGATGTCAGCAATCGCAGAGGTATCGTATGATAATATGAAATCTACGTTAAACAGAGTGTTTTCTGGCAACATCGGAGAAAAAGATAGTAAGGGTGTGCAGAAATTAACAAAACCAGTCACTGAGATAAAGAGTGAGCCGGTCTTCATGACTAAGGACGAGGGTGGCACTGCAGAAACACCAGAGAGTGCTCTGTATGTTAGGGGGTACCAGCGTGGAAGAGCCAGACTACGTGGTGAGGGTGGTGCAGTGAGAGGCCGTGGAGGATGGTCACATTCAGCAAGAGGACAATCACGGAGGAAACAAAACCCAATTGGTCCAGATGGCAAGGTGTCAAGGTGTGTAATATGTGATTCCCGATTCCATTGGGCTCGTTACTGTCCAGATGCGTACGAAAATTCCGGAGGTTCGGAAGGCAACGAAAAAGGTGAAAAATCTTCGGAAACAAACAGTGAAAGTGTTCTCTTGTCCCTGTTTGTTGGGTACACAGGAAATGGCGATAAGGAAGGAAAACTTAATAAGCTTGTAGATGAGGCCAAGGGATGTGCGTTATTGGACTCAGGTTGCTCAACTACGGTGTGTGGAGTTGACTGGTTGAGTAATTTTGTTTGTGGTTTAAGCGATTATGAACGTAAAAAGATTGTGGAAAATGAATCATCATCCACATTCACGTTTGCAAGTGGTAATACAGTGTCTTCCATCAAACGTGTTTGTCTTCCTTGCTCTATTGGCGGAATCAGCGCTACCGTGACTACAGACGTGGTGAGTTGTAACATACCACTATTGTTGAGTAAACGCTCAATGAAGAAGGCTAAAATGATCATAAACTTTGGAACAGATCAGGTAAATGTGTGTGGGAAATTGATTGATTTGAAGACATCGTCATCGGGTCAGTATTTAATGCGGTGTCAGCTTGACTAGGAGAGTGTTTGCCAAACCATAGCGCTGGGCAACACTGTGGGGAAGCGATGTGAGAAAGACTGCTTTGAAACTACACAAACAGTTTGGCCATCCTACAGCTTCAAGGTTAATTAACTTGTGAAAGATGCTGGCATTAATAATTTGGAAATTAAAAAAGCCATTGAAAAAGTAAACATAGAGTGTGAAGTGTGTCACAAGCTAAAGAAGGCCAGACCACGTCCTGTTGTGTGCATCCCCATGGCGAGTAAGTTTAATGAAGCTATTGCAATGGATTTAAAGATTTGGGGAAAGAAATATTTGTTGGTGATCATAGACATGGCAACCAGGTACTGTGCTGCCACAGTCATTAGTGGACAAGCGTGGAACAACCATTGTGAGTGAGTTATTTAAAAAGTGGATTAGTATTTTTGGTGCACCGCAAAAAATTCTAACAGACAATGGCTGTGAATTCAATAATGATGATATGAGGGTGCTAGGAGAAACATTTAACATCAAGGTGATGACAACCTCTGCAGAGAGTCCATGGAGCAATGGAGTGTGCGAGCGACAGAATGCTGTGATTGGCGACACTGTCAGGAAAATCATGGATGACAGTAAATGTAGCTTGGAAGTGGCTTTGGCATGGGCATTATCTGCAAGAAATGCGTTATCCAATCACTCAGGGTTCGCACCCAACCAGCTTGTTTTCGGTCATAATCCTGGATTACCCAGTGTGTACACGAATAACCCACCAGCTTTAGAATTTAGTACATCAGAAATTGTGAGAGACAATTTAAATGCATTACACTTGGCTAGACAGGAGTTCATCAATCAGAATCAAGTGAACGTTTGTTTTTATTGGAGAGCTTTGCGACACAACATACGTGCAAGTGATGTCAATGAACTCGAAAATGGTGATGAAGTATTTTATAAAAGAAATGACAGCCCTGAATGGCATGGCCCGGGTATCGTTATTGGCAAGGATGGGAAGCAAGTTTTTGTGCGACACGGTGGTGTTTACGTAAGAGTACACGAGTGTAGGTTAGCGCATCCTCCCGCTAACAGCCCAATAGTGAAAGATATGTGTAGCGTTGCTCCAGAGACAGTGCAAGAGGAAAGAAAACAAGCGTCGCTTTGTTACAACCATGAGTTGTGTGAGGAAGACTCTGAGGATGAAGAGTCTGTGAATAAGTCCGCAGAAGTGGAGATCGAAGAGGTGGATGCATCTGAATATGCAGAGAGTGAAAATATAGAAATAGCGACAGAAGCAGCATCAAAGGATACATCAAGGCTTTCAGTTGGTGAAAGGGTAAGAGGTATACACGTTGAAAGTGGTGAATTCAGGTCGGGTAAAATTGTCAGTCGAGCCGGTAAAGCTACTGGAAAATACAAGACTGTTATAATTTAAAGTGGGACTATGATGGAAGTATCTCTTGGGCAGATTTGAGTAAAGATTTTAGTGATTTAGAGATTGTTGATGACAACACTGAGATGATGGTTCTATTTAATTCGGATCAAGTCTTAAGTGCCAAGGAAACAGAAATTCAGAACTGGAAGGATAATGATGTCTATGAAGAGGTGAATGATGTTGGACAAGATGCACTATCAGTTCAATGGGTATTACTGAAAAATTAAAAGGGGGAAAACCAGTGGTGAAAGCTCGTTTAGTTGCGAGAGGTTTTGAAGAAGACAGCACAGATTTGAAAAAAGATTCTCCTACGTGCTCCAAGGAGGCGGTGCGTTTGGCTTTGTCACTGGCCGCTACACGTCACTGGGACTGCCACACAATGGATATAAAAGCAGCATACCTGCAGGAGGACAAGATTGAAAGAATTGTACACCTGCGTCCTCCACCAGAGTTTGATGAAGGTAAGCTGTGGAGGTTAAAGAAGAACTGTTTTACGGCTTGTGTGATGCCACTCGACAGTGGTATTTGAGTGTTAAAAAATCTGCTGCTAAATCTGGGAGCTAAAGTGTGTACACTTGATCCGGCGCTGTTTTTGGTTACGTGACGGCAAAGCTGAAGGAGTGGTGTGCATTCATGTCGTTGATTTTTTGTGGGCAGGAACACCAGAGTTTAAGCGACAAGTGATTGATCAGTTGAGAGAGACATTCACCATAGGGAGCTCAGAGACTAAGGCCTTCAAATACGTTGGAATAAATGTTGTATCAAACAAGAATGGCAGCATAGCTCTTGACCAGTTTCAGTATGCAATGACCTTGAAACCAATACCTGTGAGTAGACAACGGGCTGCGGTGAAGTCTGCAGAGCTGTCTGACTCGGAGAAATCAGAGTATAGAGCTATGATTGGACAGTTAAGCTGGATTGCTACTCACACCAGACCTGACATTTCATTTGACGTGTGTGAGTTAAGTGGGTTACGTTGCAATGCAACAGTGTCAGATTTAATGCGACTCAACAAAGTCATAGAGAGAGTAAAGACTGATAATGTTAAATTGTATATGCCAAGGATGAGGAATCTTGAAGAGTGTCACTCGAGTGTTTTTCCGATGCCTCGTTTGCTCAACTTAAAAGGAATGGATCACAAGGAGGATTCGTGATTTTCTTACGGGATAATGATATGGAGAGATGTCCAGTATTCTGGCAAACAAGAAAAATTAGAAGAGTGGTCAAGTCCACCCTATCAGCTGAAACAATGGCGCTTTTGGAATGTGCAGAGACTGCAGTATACCTGGCTAGAATTCTGTGCGAAATTTCTGGATGTAGGAGCATGAAAATAAAATGTTTCGTTGACAATAAAAGCCTTGTTGACGCTCTTCATTCCTACAAGAATGTGGAAGATAAGAGATTGAGAATTGACATAGCTGTTTTGCGAGACATGCTAGAACGTGGTGAAATTACGGAAGTGGTCTGGGTAGATACATCACAGCAACTTGCTGATTGTCTGACAAAGAGAGGGGCGTCGACCGAGCAGCTACGTGCTGCGGTCAGCAGAGAATGAATGGAGACGACAGCAGTTAAAACTCTCCTTCCAAGACAAAGAAAGAAGGGGGAGAGTGTTAGTGTTTCTGCATATAACGTAAGATATGCAGCTAAATAAAAGATTTAATTTTGTATATGTATATTCGTTATACAATCTGTGCGCATGTATCACGTGGTACGTCACGTGACATGCCATGACGTCATCACAAGGAATGTAGGCCGTGAATGATTGGACCTGCGGCAGTCTTCTAGGAACAGCGAGTTAGTAACATTGAGTTGGATAGATTTTTGCGTTTAACACAAACATTACCACAATCGCACGTATGATTTTTTCGGAAGAGTTACCGCACGGACGTAAAGAAAATGTTATTTTTTTCCTAAATTCACCATAAATCAAAATATTATGCTAGAGACTTCCAATTCATTGCAAAATGAAGGTAAATGCTTGAATATTACTAGAATATAAGCGTTTTAGCTTACAATTGCGTTTTTCGACCATTTCGGTAGAGTCAAAGTTGACCGAAGGTTGAAATTTTTGCACTTATTGTTATTTATATGAAAATATTTAAAAACTGATAAAAGCTACAACCATGGGTTGTTTTTAGTTGTATTGTCCATGAAATTGCGCACATTTCCATATATAAAACTTTATGTAACGGCAAATTTAAAATGGTGCAAACATTAGGACAATCACACGAAAAAAATTTATCGGAAGAGTTACCGCGCGGACGTGAGGAAAAAGTATTTTTCATAAATTCACCATAAATCAAATATTGTGCTAGAGATGTCCAGTTTGTTGCAAAATTAAGGTAAATGATTGAATATTACTAAAATATAAGAGTTTTAGCTTACAATTGCGTTTTTCGACCATTTCGGTAGAGTCAAAGTTGACCGAAGGTTGAAATTTTGGCACTTATCGTTATTTATATGAAAATATCTCAAAACTGATAAAAGCTACAATCATGAGTATTTCTTTGTTGTATTCTACATAAAAATGCACACATTTTCATATATAATACTCCATGTAACGGCTAATTTGAAATGGTACAAAAATTATGTCAAAGTGACGAAATAATTTCAGAGATGTGTCACTGATACTTTTTAGTGCGATAAGAAAGAAATTCATGCTTGCACGCCTGCGTAACGATTGTAAACAAAACAACGCCTTGATCCGTGAACTCCCAGCATCCCACAAGGCGCCTGATTCAAAAGTTTTCGGCTGGTAGACCTATAAGTATTTTTCCGCGAATTTTAAAAAAAGGGATTTTGACGAAGGAAAAATCTATTTCTGGGTGATTGGCTCGTGTCGCCCTATGAAAGGATCCTTAATATCATTCTTTCTAGGTAAAATTGATCTAAAATTACCAGAGAAAAACAAAATTAAGAAAATGTCAGTAAAACTGACTCGCTCACTCTTAAAAAGAAGTGTCGGTATGATAATAGGGGCGAGTGGGGAACACTACCACGAGACAATCACCAATTAGAACTTCCAATCAGAATCCCCCCAAGAGAGAGCTGATACCAACAGGCGATGCAGCCGCTACTACTACTACTAGAGGACGCCACGGACAGCAGCGCCCCTAGCGGACATCCTTAATCTAAAAACATCTTGTCCTGCAAGGGGGGAAAAACCATAAAAGGGGGGGTTTCATAGGGCGACACGAGCCAATCACCCAGAAATAGATTTTTCCTTCGTCAAAATCCCTTTTCTGGGCTCAGCTCATGTCGGCCTATGAAAGAGTACCAGAGAAACAGACAAGATGTGAAAAAAGGAACAAATGAAAAGCAGTGTAAAATGATGGATATAATATAAGTAAATCAATTACAGCATACAAATTAAGCACTTAAACTAACTTATACTAAACAGTAAAACAACAGAACGTTAGTAATCTTAAAGTACTTAAATGGTAATTATAGTAAATTACAGTGATGCATGTAATATAAACAAAAAGGGATTTACTTGAACATATTTACAAAATATACAAACACATTGTGTCCTACCCTAGCATAAAAATAAGGGTAGGTACACTGAAGTCCATCATTAATACAAGTTTGGGGCAAAATATATACAACACATTGTGTCCTACCCTAGCATAAAAATAAGGTAGGTACACTGAAGTACACTACCAGTACAAGTGTGGATGTCCCTAGCAAAAAAATAAGGGACAATCCACTATATGATTCAGCGGCTAAGGCTATGATATTCGAGTAGCCTGGCGATAGGGTGAGGCATGTTGGATGATGTAGGTAGAAAGGAGACCTGGATCTATACTACAACTACTATACAGTATCAGGGGAAACAATGTTTCCCGTGCTACTGCTGAAAAACTTTAAAGATTCCAAGGACTTTAGATAATGGCGTTTAAAGACTATCGGGGATTTCCATCCAGTATACTTTTTAAGATCCTGAAAGTTCATATGTTGAAAATAATTAATTGAGGTGGCTACTCCCCTGATATCATGTGCTTTTGGAAATGACTCATGATTGGCTTGTTTAATGAAGTAAAGGATTTGTTTGTCTAATACCTTTTACTGACAAAGTACCACCTTTTTCTCTCATGAAGAGAGCACCTGAGGATCTTGAAGAAGTACGAGATAGAAAGGCTCTAAGAGTTGATACTGGGCAGAGAGAAGGATCCTGGGGAAGTGGGATAACCTTCCAAGGGGCCCACCTTGCAAGAGGATCCTCATTTTTGGCTAAAAAGCTACGATCCGGAGCAAGTAGAACTTCTCCTGATGGGAGGAATTCCACATGACCCGCATCCCTGGATAGAGCCGACAGTTCTGAAATTCCTAGACTCCTGAGGCTAGGCTTAATAAGAATAATGTTTTCCTCAGGAGCATTATGAATGTACAAGATGATTGTTGTCAGTATCTGAAGCTAGTTTGAGGACATCATTTAAGAACCATGAAACTGTAGTAGGCCTTTGGGAAGGTCTAAGTCTAGCACAGGCTCTAGAGATAGACGTGAAATAAGATTCAGTCAGATCTATCTGAAAACCTACTTGAAAGATTTTCTTCAAAGCCGATTTATGAGTGGTAATAGTGCTAGCTGCTAAACCTTTTTCAAACAAGGATCTGAAAAAGGATATAGCCAGATTAACTGTCATGGTTGTAGTGTTCGATTCTTTCAAGAAAGATGCTAATTTTTTAACAGCTGAGTCATATTGTCTAATGGTTGACTCTCTCTTATCTGATTCTAGGAAGAGATATTCTGTGGATCAATATTAGCATCTTTATTAGCCGCAAACTTCATGAAGTCCATAAAGTTAGGGTCTGGAGAATTCCTGAGGAAGCGAACACAGTCCTCATTTGTACTGATTGTGATAGCTTGGGATTGGGGATCCGTTGAGGTCGGAGACCCAATTCCAGAAGAAGAGGATACCAGTTGCTCTTGGGCCAGTCCGGTGCAATCAGAGCTACTATCCCTTTGAAAGACCTTAGTTGCTTAGGACTTTCAGAGAAGATTCACTGGAGGAAAAACATAAATTCTCCTCCACTGATTCCAGTCCAACGGACAGGGCGTCCGTGGCATAAGCCAGAGGGTCCAGGTTGGGGGCCACATAGCAAGGGAGCTTGTGGTTCGCTTGTGAGGCGAAGAGATCCACTTGGAGACCTGGGACTCTCAGGCTTACCCACTGGAATGACCCGTCGTCTAGAGACCATTTCTGATTCCAGAGGAACTGACCGGGACAGGGCGTCTGCTATCACATTTCTTACTCCTGCCAGGTGAGTGGCAGACAGATGCCATTTGTGTTTGTTTGCTAAGGCAAAGATGGCTATCATGACATGATTGACATGCGTTGGAACTTGTTAGGACCCTCCTCTGTTGATGGCAATGAACTACCACTGCACTGTCTCCAAAACTAGCCTTAGATGAGACTTCTTCGGGGAAGCAGTCTCTTCAAGGTAAGAAATACTGCCATTGCTTCCAACAACGTTTATGTGGAGCTGGCGAAATTGAACCGACCAAGTCCCCTGAACCTGTTTGAACTGAGAGTATCCCCCACCCGGACAGGGAGGCGTCCGTGTGAATGGTTAACACTGGAAGGGGATATTGAAGGGGTACTTTCTTGGCTAAGTTCTTTACTTTTGACCAAGGACGGAGTTGATTGCGGAGGATCTGAGGGATTACTGACAACTTGTCTCGATATTTGGTGTTTGCTCTTGATCGCCAAATTCGATTTAAATCTTTCAGCCTTGCCTTCAGGAGGATATCTGTTACCGAAGCAAACTGAAGGGACCCTAGGATTCTCTCCTGGTTTCTCCTTGACGTTTGTTTGCATTTGAGAAATTGCCTGACAGATTTTGCTATTTCCTTCCGTTTGGCCACTGGAATTGACAGATTGTGGGAAGACAAATCCCATTGGATTCCTAGCCACTGAAAAAACGAGACTCTGGAGTAAGTCTGGATTTCGTTTTGTTTATCTGGAACCCCAGATGTTCCAGAAAGTAAACTACCTTTTTGGTGGCTTTGAGACATTCCTCGACTGTTGGTGCCCAGATCAACCAATCGTCGAGGTATGCTGCTACCATGATTCCCTGAGCTCTCAATTGTTGTACAACCACTTCTGCTATTTTTGTGAATACCCTGGGGGCTACATTCAGACCGAAGGGCATCACTTTGAATGAGAATGTTGATTTCCTAGCCTGAATCCTAGGAATGGGCGGAAGTGCCATGGCTATAGGGATATGATAGTATGCGTCTGTAAGATCGATGGAGCATGTGACGGCTCCACGCGGAAGTAAGGTCCTTACTTGCGAGAGGGTAAGCATCTTGAACTTGTCGCAACGAATGAAAGAGTTTAGCTTTGACAAGTCTAAGATTACCCTTCTTTTTGTTGAGCCTTTCTTTGGCACGCTGAATAAGCGACCTTGAAATTTTAGATGCTTGACTCTCGCAATAGCTCCTTTCTGAAGGAGTTCTTCCGCGTAATCTGTCAATTCCTCTGATGGAATCTGGTGGAATGATTTGATTGGAGGAGGCTCTTTGATCCAACTCCAACCCAATCCTTTGGACACTATGCTCTGTGCCCAATTGCTGAACCCCCACCTGTGGCGGAAGAGGAACAGCCTGCCTCCCTCCTACCTGGGAGCCTCATTGTTGATGGGCGGGTTGACCACCACGCCCTCCTCTGAACTGCCTGCTCCTTGTTGCCCTTCCTGCGCCACGCTGACGAAAGTAACCTCTCGCCCTACCTCTTGGTTGTTTGTAACCTTGAGCCTCATATGAAGGGTTGAAGGCCGGCGAGATTGCGTAGGAGGTGGACGGCTGTGATTGAGGGGACAACAGGAGGATGGGCTGGTTCTGCTTCGAACTAGCAGGTTGTCCTTGTTGGGTAACTGGAACAGCCTGCACAAATTGCTGCTGTTGCTGGTGTTTCTGATACGCTGGAACCGCTTACCAGCCTTCTTTTGCTTCTTACCAGCAGTGGGGACAGATTCTTGTTTCCTCTTCGAGGAAATACCCCACCTAGCTCTAAGGCTCTGGTTGAGCCTAGCAGCTTCGTGGTGCACTTCGTTGACAGCGGACTCTGGGAAGAGATCCGCTCCCCACATGCTAGAAGCCAAGAGTCTATTCGGCTCGTGCCTAATAGTACACTCCTGTAGAACATGCTTCCGGCAATTCCTCCTAGCCTGGAAGAAGTCGAAAGCGTCTGTTAGTACCGTCTGGAACTGAGATTTTGCTAAAATCTTGAACAGCGGTTCCGTAGCATAAGAGAGAGCAGCCATTTCCTTTCCGTGATTATAAGGGAATTGAGGGACCTGCCAAACCTGGTTCGCGCATCAAACTCTGCATGGATTAGGGAATCCGGCAGCCTTGGTAGCTTCTCGCCGAACTGGTCCATGCGCAGTCCGGTTTGAGCTTACCAAGCGTGAACGTAGCTGGCAAGTTCTCCCACAATTCCCCGAAAGCCGGGAAGAGCGGAGAAGTAGACTCCGCCTCCCTCAACTGTGGGATGGGGCTCATCCTTGAGGACTGCCTGAAGGATTCTCCACTAATTTCGTGGCGAACGGAAGAGAAAACCTCCTCTTCCGTCGCGAAAATAGTAAAGGGACTCTTGTAGGCCTGGAGTTTAGTGTTCGTACACTCCCAGTCCTCAAGGCAGTGAACCCATTCCCGCTGAGCATGATCTCTACTATATAGGACAGACTCTCTAGAGATCTTGTCTTCCCTAGTCAGAGCCGTTACAGTCAGCTAGCATAAACCGATGAAAGGCTGCGTCAGACCCGGAGGTAAAACTCGAAGTCCTCAATCCTCCGAGTTCCACACTCCGGGATAGAGATCATCCCATCCTTGAAAGGAGCGTAGGCAGCTAACTCTCCATGGGTTCTCCATGTGAGAAAGATGGCATGAGAGTCGTTTTTATAGGCGGGTTGGGAGTTGGAGAATGCCAGTGCTCGGCACTGGGGAGACTGGAAG
Source organism: Macrobrachium nipponense (assembly GCF_015104395.2). Taxonomy (NCBI): domain Eukaryota; kingdom Metazoa; phylum Arthropoda; class Malacostraca; order Decapoda; family Palaemonidae; genus Macrobrachium; species Macrobrachium nipponense. The sequence goes on from NC_087200.1 coordinate 35,545,403, forward strand.
AGGAACCTGAGATAGCCCGGCTACTCGGTCCTCATTCTCCCTAACCCTGTTAGAGAGATCTTGTATCGACTGGCCTGATTGAGACAGAGTGCTCGACAACTGTGCGAACATCTGCTCGAATCTCGTCCCCCAGGCGGAGACTTGCGAGCCAACCAGCTCGCCCACCTGTTGCATCACCACTGCTGAGAGCAGAGGGATCAAAGGTGCTAGGCCCTGCTCCTCCTACCGGCGTAGCCGGAGTGGAAGCGGTGGAGGCGGGAGAAGGCACTGGCTCGGCTGGGAGCGCGAGCTTCTCCTTGGAAGCCTTGCTTCTAGAGCTCTTTGAGTGAGAAGAGCTCGGCTTCGCTTTCACCGCGTCGGCGTAGGAAGTCGAAGACTTCCTAGCCGAAGAAGCGAAGACGACTTCCTAGAAGTTGTCTTGGCCAGAGTCTTCGGTTCTCTCTGTCCCCCTTCACCTTTGGGGGTACAGAGAGAGCGGGAGAGCGGGTAGGGATCTCAGATCCCACAAAGCCTTGGAAAGAAGCACTCGAAGAAGGGACAGGAGAAGATCCAGGAGCACCCAAGAAAGACCTTGGGCGCCCGACACACCTACCTCAACCAACAAATCCTCTACCCCTACGCCATGGGCTCGATGTTAAGGTCCAGGGCAGCGACGTCCGGGACCGACTCCTGGGAGGCTACGACCCCAAAGGATTGCTGGAGGTCTTGCTGGATGGAGGCTATCAGAGGGGCCGCGGACAAGGGGTCAACGTAACCAGTTCGACTTGCCCGCGGGGAAGATCTTGGACGGCCAGCTTCTTATCAAGAATGTATGGCTGGCCTTTGGCGGCGTTCTTCCCGAAGCCGCCCACCACGCTTTCAGGGTAGCGAGGGCGACTTCCTCACACCAGTAGCCTGAAAGAAAGGCGAGATTAGCTTCTAGTGGCGGAACGGGGTTAACAAACTTATGACTAAAAGTTGTTAGTAAATGATAAGGAAGCCTATAACGGACTTACCCCATCTCCCAGCTGACCGACTAGGTCTTAGCAGATGGCGCAGGCTTCTGGGTGCCAGACGATCATCTCATTGTATGACGTGGCACAGGGGGCGTGAGACCTGCACTCATCGTGTCCGCAGGGGTCGTACAACGTCGCGTTGCACGCTGGGACCTGACAGTTGGTAGCCTGTAAGTGGAAAAGATACATGAGTACCAGTAACAAACACTTACAGTCTAACAGATGCTCCGCTGGTGCCGGAGCGATAAAGTTAGATTAAACCAGAGCCCCGCCAAATTACGTGTGGTAACCAGGTTGGTTGTGTGCCCTAGGCTATACTCCGCTGATGGCGGGGACACAAAAGGAAACCAACCAGGAGTGGTGGTAATTGGAAACCACGACGGAAAATGGCGGGGATGGTAGATATTCAATAACCAACATTACACAAAATTCATTGAAAAATTAGGGTATATCCTTAAAAATAAAAATAATACACAAACCTCTCTCCGCCCGTCTACTAGAAGAGTGCGCGGGTAAGAAGCAAGCTCCCTTCCAGGTAGCGGGGGAGAGATGTAAGGATATAGTAGGCAAGCAACCGACCACTAGTAGTGACTACCCCGCCCGCTAGCGGAGCCAGTAATCTATAACCAAAGGTGCCCCGGCTGCGACGGAAGGCTCCTTTCGTTATAGTGAGGGAGGTGGCTGAGCAACTGGGGAGGGGGGGGCGGGGGGAGGAAGGTCTCGGCGTAACACGGCGGGAGTGAGAGAAGGGGGGAGGGATGGCCTACTCCTCCCCCGCCTCTCACCGACTACCCGCATGGAGACCCGGTACTCATGAGTGTCGCCCTATACCCCCCGCTGGGAGGAACCCCTGGCCACCTCAGAGAGGGAGAGAGAGAAGGCGACTGAGGTTGTCATGACCAACCAATGGGGTCCCCCAGTCCCCCAGCCCTCCCTATACCAGAAACGGGAGGGGCAGGTGGGGCAGGGTCAAGGGTTTTTTTGGCGATGGAATAACCGTGACCCACAAGTGGCCTAGGCCGCGAGCAACACAACCGTGAGAGGGCCACGTGAACCAGGCTGTACCAATACAAGGAACAAGCACCTAGGCTAGCTAACACCCTAAATATAATATATATACATCGAAAAGATGGAAAAGACACTTTTAGTAAAAGAGAAAGAAGCCCAGAGGAGGCAGACTGTCCCAAGAAAACAGAAGCCTACTCGGAGCCAGCGATAGCCGATGAGAGCAAGAGCCGGGATGCTGGGCCGGAATAATAATAATAGCCCTAAATACCAAACTAAGAGATATGGTAGGAGTGGGCTAAACTAGCTAAAACTCGATGTAAAAAACAATGAACGTAATATAGTAAGCCCGCCCATAAGTATAAGAAGTCCCAGTATGGAGGACCGGGAATTCTTAACGAGGGCAGCATGGCGCCGCCACGAGACAACCGGGGAACCGTTATAGACCTATTTAAGAGGAAAATACTGGTACCCGGAAGATAAAAAAGCGGTAAAACATTACTTATGAGTTACTTAACTTAGCCGTGGCAATAGCAGAGCGTTCCATGGTAGATAATGAGATAAATCCCGTAATAACACAGCACAAGGAAATGAGTCTCTTGACGCTAGCGCTAAAAATTAAGGATGTCCGCTAGGGGCGCTGCTGTCCGTGGCGTCCTCTAGTAGTAGTAGTAGCGGCTGCATCGCCCGTTGGTATCAGCTCTCCTCTTGGGCGGGGGATTCTGAGTTGGAAGTTCTAATTGGTGATTGTCTCGTGGTAGTGTTACCCCACTCGCCCTATTATCATACCGACACTTCTTTTTAAGAGTGAGCGAGTCAGTTTTACTGACATTTTCTTAATTTTGTTTTTCTCTGGTAATTTTAGATCAATTTTACCTAGAAAGAATGATATTAAGGATCCTTTCATAGGCCGACACGAGCTGAGCCCAGAAAAACTTTTTTGAGTCGACATATGGTACGTCCATTCGGCATACGGGAGACATTTTGACTTAAACGTCCATTCGGCGTTTAAGGGTTATAATTGATGATATGTAGAATACAATTTATGTATTTTTATGTAATAACTATTCGCTATAGATCAAAGATCAGCAAGGAAATACACTGTTAAATTTAAACTGCAAGTTATAGCTGAAGCTGAGAAAACTGTTCATGCTGCTAATGACTATTATTACTATTGTGCATCGGCAACAAGGATAAAACTCTTATAAACTTATGCCATTATTGTGCATCAGCAACAAGAATAAAACTTTCATAAAGTTATGCCATCAAGCACAACTGTAGATAAAATTGAGAGAGAATAATTTTAATCAAAACTACGGGGCTTGAAAGAACACATTTTACTGTTGTTTTCATGCTGATGAAAGATAAATAACATTAAGCTTGTGTTACGATGAAATCAAGTGAAAATAGCGAACAGAATCACATAATTTTTTTTTTTACACAAGAAACATGCCCCCAACGCGATCTATTAATGAAAAAAAATCATTCAGTTCACATTTAGACGTATTCAAGTCATATTTAGAATTAAAAACTATGTCGTATAATGAAAAATGACCTTGTCTCATGTAAGTAAAGTATCTAGATATTTGCTTATGCTAACTAGTATCGATAAAATTCGCTCAGAATTGAGTTAAATACGGCGATATAAACTCACATGTGCCATCAGCTGATTTCCAAACCAAAACATTGACTGATATATGTTAGTATTTTATAATACAGTATGATAATAGATACAATATTATTGGATACAGTGAAGTAATGTATAACTTTTTAAAAGATTCATGTAAAAGATGCATGTTCGTACATTTTATTTTATAATTACTATAGGCAACCATTAGCAGCCTGACATCACTCAACTATGCTGATGTCGGATCGAATCTGATTGTCGTTTTGTGTCCCCCCCCTTTTTTTTTTTTATACTAATATATCATAGTCAGAATGCATTGAACCTCCAGAATTGGCTTATATTAATAAATAAATTACTGTGCCATATGCGCAGTATAGAGTATACTGCAGGCTAGGTTACTGTATTTGTATGTATACGATCTACCATAGTACGGATATACACTAGGCTAACTCTCGTTAATTTTATTCAATTTCTCTTTGTAGTTAATTATCATAGGTCAATATCCATTGAACCTAGAGAATTAGCTGAAAATAATAATTATTATGCCTTATATGTATAAAGTATACTATGTAGCATAGGCTAGGCGTGCGGTTCCATGTTGGCTGAGTGCATTTCGCACTCGGCGACCATTCCGGTGGTCTGAAGTTCGATTCTCAGCTCAGCCAAGGTGGAACCAGAGGAATTTATTTCTGGTGATTGAAATTCATTTCTCGATACAATATGGTTCAGATCCCACAATAAGCTGTAGGTCCTGTTGCTATGTAACCAGTTGGTTCCTAGTCACTTAAAAATATATCTAATCCTTCGGGCTAGCCCTAGGAGAGCTGTTAATCAGCTCAGTGGTCTGGTAAAACTAAGATATACTTAACTTACCCTGTATGTAAAGATACTACTGATTACCCTAGTGTAGGCTAGGCTATATCCAAGATACGATTTTCCCAACAAACGATGAGTTTTTTTAAACATAACCCCATCGTAATAGGAGAATACCTGTATAGCCCATGAATTCGTTGATGGCAACTTTTAAACTGGCTAAAATCCACTGGGTGGCTCATGAGATACATGGTTGGATTCTTGATTTCAAGGGAGGATATAGTGCCTGTCTGTCTCACAAGATGTCTTTTTGTAAGTTTGTGCATAGATATACCAAGGGGTTGCTGTTGGTTTTAGTTCTTACCTTTTACTATAATAGTATGTCAGTTATAAACGTAATTTGTCCTACGTGATCAACAAACCCTCGATCCTTTAAGATAGGAATTACTTAAAGGCATGGCCTGGACACGGCCACTGAATTCTTTTAACAAGGCGTTTTGGTATTTAACTACAGGTCTGGTCATTGGTAGTCCTTCCAACTGGATGTAAACTTTCCAATTTGCTTTAAGCCATCTTTGCAGATAGCAGTGTTCTCCACCGCTCTCTGCCCGACTGTTTGTTGCTGTTTTCTTTTAAATCCCAGTTGGATTTTTCCTTGTTATTCTCTTTATGGTTGTTGTGATAGTGTGTTTGTGATATACTCAGACATGCAACACCCTGTCTCCTCTGCCCCCAGCTGGTGGTGCCCTGGGGTAGAGGGTAGGAGGTGCAGCAAAATCCGGGCCTCGATAGAAATTGATCCTCATACCCTTTGCTCATCTGGGGAGGCTTCCACTTCTTCTGCCCTTCTGGTGAGTCGGAGAGGGAAGAAGAGGGGGGGGGCTGTGGCCACAGACCTTGGGATTGCTCTTTTAGGGGCCTCCCCTCTCTTCGAAGATATACCTTCGGAGGTACAGTGGTCCCCCCGTATTCGCGGGGGATGCGTACCAGACCCCCCCGTGAATAGTTAGAACCCGCGAATGTTTGGAACCCCTATAAAAATGCTAAAAACAGCCTATTTTGTTAGTTAAAACTCAAGAAAAACCCACTAAAAATTTTCATACATGGCTTTTTTAATAGTTTTATCACAAAAGTGCATTTTATGATGAAATTCATCAAAAAAACCAGGAATTTGTGTATATTTACCATAGAAAAATACCGCGAATGCGCGAATTTTCCGCGAATAATGCAGGGAAACGTTCCCGAGAGAAATCCGCGAATGTGTGAGTCCGCGAATCTGGAGAACGCGAATACGGGGGGTCCACTGTACACCTTTTGAGCAAGGGGTGATCCCCCAATCAACCCAACTTTTGCTTCCACAGGTTAGGCGTCAGGCTTAGAACAAGTGTGGACTTCCTTGGGACTAACTGGCACACCATCAATCCAGGCTTTGCGGTCACACCTTAATAGAGGTGCCAGCAGCGCAGTAGCGCATGCAGTCGTCATCTCCACCACAGTGACGCTGCCCAGCTTCTACGCGCCTCCTCACATGGTCTGGTTTCATCACCTGATGAACGTATCGCTTACGGTAGTAATGGGGACCAGACCATGCCTACCAGCCTGCCAGTTGCCAGCTCCTGTCTCCGCAGTGCCTCCCCCTCCTGGTTTTTGTGTGGCACTGCTACCTGTCCCGAGGGTTACCACCCCGTCTCCCTTGGTCATGATAGAGATGACACCACCTGACGTTCCCGCTATTGTTCCTGCCTCTGTACTACCTGCACCTGTTCCTGCTCCCGTCCCTGGACCTTCCCATGTACCAGCTCCTGGACCTGATGAGTCATCTGGTGTCCCTTGGGGACCCCTTACAACTCTACTGCAGAGGCTGTTGCAGAGGAAAGCGAAGAAGAAGAGATCCAAGGAGGTGTCATCTTCAGCTTCATCTTTGTCCTCATTGTTATCGTCGTCGTCTGCAACCTCCTCACCTCCCCCTTCAAAGCTTCACAGCCTAAGAAGGGGAAGGTAGCTTCTCTGCCCCCAAAGAAGTCTCACTTCGAGACTTCTAAGGGTAAGCAGTCAACTCTCTTGCTGGCTCTCCTGCTTCTTTGGAAGTGGGAACCAAGATACTGTCCCCAGGGACCAGGAACTTTGGAGCCTCTGGAGCTCAAACCAAGGTTCACTCCCCAGCCTCTGCTCTCATGGGCACTGCTCGAGGGACAGGGACCTTGTCGGAGTCTTGTTCGCTAGCGTCTCCAAATGTACAACCACCTAAGGTAGAACGTACATCTACAGTGAAGAAAGGGGAGTCTTTTCCTCACCATGCAGTGGCACAGGGCGAGAGCAGGGACCAAGCCGTGGCTGGGACCCATCTGCGAAGACCAAGCATGGATCTTCTGCAGAAGCCAGGGTTGATGTCACTGCTCTTCGGAGCAAGGCATCTGGAGAAACTAAGAGCACGTCCGCTGTTTAGCCCTCTTCGTGTGAGGTTTTGACCTCGAAAAGGACTGGAATGCCTCGTGAAGATGATACATATTTTCACCAAGCTGCTAGCAGCATTGCTGGTAGCCATGATGCTGCTAGCCACATCGCTGCTGCAGCAAGGCAAGAACCTCTGCATTCACCTCAGGAAAGCATCTCACCAAGGCGACCATGCTCTCCTAGACCGATGCCCTTGTCGTCACCACCAGTTGACACAAGGACGCGGCTCATTCCCTCTGAGAGCGGTGCTGTTAGAAGGTATCCTCCTCTCCTGTTCCCTCTACTTCCTCAGACTATCAGACTACACCAGGAGCAGTAAGGCAATTACATAGTAGGAATCCTTTGGAGTGCTCTCCTTGGGATTCAGTGTCAGGGGCATGTGTTCCTGGAGGGGTTTTAGGGCCCCACCAGACATATACCTGCATCATTGAGGAATCTAGTTGATCGGGAGGACTGGTCTCTTGAAGGGCTTAAAGGTCCTTTACCCAGAGACTTGAACACCCCCAAGATTCAGAGGACTTTTTGCAGAGATTGTAGGGCTGATATGTTAGCATAACAATCTCGGTGAAGCGACCACGGCCTCTTCTTCTGGAGAGTGCTCTTCTTGTCTCGAAGCCTTTTAGGGACCCAAGAGGGAACCCAAGGTCTCGATAGGGCTGCCGTGGCTGGGCCTGGCCGAAGGTATATTGGAACGGCCTGGCCGAAGGTATATTGGAACAGATGAATGGCCTCGTTTCTGGACAAGAAAATTCCCTTAGGTCCAATTGTTTGGACAAGCTGCTTCCTCCTCCTCTACCTCACCAGAGGCGCTTTTACATGCCCTCAGAGAGCACTCTGCTGACGAAACAGGTAGACCCGGACCTGGTTTGCCTGGGTCCCTGTCTTGTTGCTGCAGCACCTAACGAGCGATAGTATCTCTCTCTCAGCAGGAAGCAGTGACGCTGGAGGTTACCGCAGTGGCACCTCTTCAGGCAAGTCTCCTGTCTAGACCCTTATTTGTTGTCTTTGCCTTTTCATTGAACATTATCTTAGTTTTACATTTTTAGTCCTACATTTCTGCTTTCTCTTTTCAAACCTCCTATCATCTTTTGTAATTCCTCCCCTGATTTACTGAATAGAACTTTGTCATCTGCAAATCTTAAGTTGTTAAGGTATTCCTCATTAATGTTAATTCCTACATTTTCTCAGTCTAAATTCCTAAAAACTTCTTCTAGGCATGCTGTGAATAATCTAGGAGAGATGGGGTTTCCTGTCTAACTCCTTTCTCAATCAGAAATTTCTCACCGTCTTTATGTAGTTTTAGGATTGCTGTATTACCTGTATATATATCTTCAAGTGTTCTAACATTAAGATTCATCTATTCCTTGCTTTTGAAGGGCTTTCATTACTGCTGAAGTTTTGACAGAATCAAAAGCTTTCTCATAGTCTACAAATGCCATACATAGTGGTTTGTTATACTCTGTTGATTTTTCCTTTAGCTGGCTAATTTCATGGATATGGTCGATTGTTGAATACACACTTCTAAAGCCTGCCTGCTCTCTTGGTTGAGTCTTTCCATTTCTCCAAATATAATCTTTGTAAATATTTTGTATATTACTGAGAGTAAACTTATTGGTTAGTAATTTTCAGGTCTTTTTTGTCTATTTTTGTGAATTAAAATAATGATAGTTTTTCCAAGCTGTAGGTATAGAGCATTCTTACAAGCATTTTGTGTGAAGTTCAGCGAGTTTTATTATTATGAAATCTCCTCCATCTATTATTTATAATCAATTTTTAGGCCATCTTCTCCTGCTGCTTTGTTTCTTTTCATACCTTTTAATGCTTTCTTTACCTCTCCTACTGTTACTTTTGGTACCAACTCAGGTCTTTCAATATTTCCATTGACAAAGTTATTTCCTGTAGTATCACTATTGTACAGCATCATATAGAAATCCTCAGCAAGTTTTATCACTCCATCTCTTTTGTTCATCTTTTAAAGCAAATATCTGTTGGCACCCTATTCCAAGTCTTCTTTTCATCAATTTGATGTTTCTTCCCTTCTTTAGTGTTTTCTCAATTTTGGTCTGATTGTGTTTATGAATGTCTTAGGCTTTTTGTTTGTTTATTGATTTGGATAGTTCTGCTAGTTCTATGTCATCTCTCTAGGATTTTACCCTCATTTCTAAATGTTTCTTTATTAAGTTTTGGGTGTTTTCTGATAGTTTTCCTTGATTGTTCCACCTGAGAGGAGAGAGAGAGAGAGAGAGAGAGAGAGAGAGAGAGAGAGAGAGAGAGAGAGAGAGAGAGAGAGAGAGAGAGAGAGAGAGAGAGAATTGAAGGGCACTATGGCTGGGATGATGATGTTAATAATTGCCATTTATATGAAATTCAGATTTTGAATATTTTTTATGGTGATTTGAGAAACATCTATTGTGATAACATTAAAAGATATCTTCCGTACTGTTATAACATGTGCGATAATCATAGTCAACTAAACTTGTAATGAAATATGGTACAATAAATCAGACTGCAAAAAATGTGGCAATCATCCTCCATGACATTGAACTTGCAGGATTTGTTTATGTTTTTGTTTTTTATGTTTATAGTACAATAATTGATATTCTCATCAAAAGGATATGTACGTTTTTTTAAATCTTCAGACATATATTGTTCGATAATGTCACACCTGGCAACTCTAGAAAGGGGACGGAGCTTCAAAATCTTAGCATTTGTTGCTTTCTAGACTTCCATTAAATTTACACCATAAAGATTCTGTAAAGGTCCTATAATCACTTATACTTGAATGTAGAAACAGGCTCTATATTATTGATTAATGTTGGTTTGATAACGCCAGTTCAGGGTATGATCTTATTTTAAAGTAATGTTTGACACTAAACTGACGTAAAATTCATATGTAATTGAAGACGGATCTTAAACAATGAGAGAATGTGTTATAAATTTGGCCAGTACTTGTGGAAATCGTGAGGAACAATACAGTAAAGAATGGAATATTATGACGATAGAGAGAGAGCACGCAAGCATAGGCCTATCGATAGAGATACTTAATTCATAATATTTACTTTGAGAGATTAAGTGATAATATTTTTTCAAATGTTTAAAAACTGGAGAGAGAGAGAGAGAGAGAGAGAGAGAGAGAGAGAGAGAGAGAGAGAGAGAGAGAGAGAGAGAGAGAGCGCACACAAGCATAGGCTTATCTATAGGGATACTTAATTCATTATATTTACTTTGAGAGATTGAGTGATAATATTTTTTCAAATGTGTTTTAAAAGTGGAGAGAGAGAGAGAGAGAGAGAGAGAGAGAGAGAGAGAGAGAGAGAGAGAGAGAGAGAGAGAGAGAGAGAGCAAAATCTGCTTATGTGAAAGCTTAGGCCTATTTATAACTAATTTAATTATATTTTCTTTGGGAGATTGAATGGTAATATATATTTTCAAAGTATGTTTTAGAAGTGGAGAGAGAGAGAGAGAGAGAGAGAGAGAGAGAGGAGAAGAGCGAGATGAGAGAGGAGAGATGAGAGAGAGGAGGAGAGAGAGAGAGAGAGAGAGAGAATTCTAGTATTGGTGACAGACTTGAGATGGAGGACAGAAGAAAGAGCGGTGAGTTGGTGCACAGATACATGGGAAACAGGGTTATATAACTGCCAAGATCGTGCTGCACTATGCTAGAGAAAATTTGAAGGATCATAATATTCAAGTTGACTAAGAAATTCATACCCTAATCTTGATTTCATTCGACAGTTGCCGTAGCATTCAAAGAATGTAAAATGACATGGAAAAGTTTAGACACGGACTGTAGTCATTCTTGCTCTCTTGATATAATCTGTACTTTTGAAAATCAGGTTTCATCCACAAATCATTCACGAAAAAAACTGTGTTAAGTAAAAATATTTATTACCACAAATAACTCAATATGTATTGCACAAGCAATTTAAGTTTTATATCGTGCAAAAAATGCTGATGTGTTGGGAGATCTTTCAGTCTTGCGTCAAAGAAGTGCAGTCGTGTAGGGCTGTAGGCTACTACAAACTACTTTGTAATGGGAGCATATAGCCAGAAAATCTTTTGAGCTGACATGCTACTTTAACCTTGATAAAGATTTATGTTTAAAGAATGTAGTTTTGTAAACAGCAACTAGCATTCGATCCATGTCAACGTCAAAGTAATCAAAGTGTGAAATCCACGTAAGCCAGTATCCGGTGACTTGCACTTTCCCGCTCGAAGTTCTAGGGCTGCTCCTCACATCACAGGAAACGCTCTTGCGGATGCAACTAGATTTGCTCAACCTATCTTAGCTGTCGCAACATTGACTGCCATTGACTTCAGCTAACTTTAATCACTTTGGAATACAAACATGAATTTGTAGAAACTAAAATAATTGCGTTCACCACTTACGATGATGCAATAATATCCCCATTCATGAAGGACAACGGGTAAATATTGTCGTCGTGATACATAGTACTACAATTGGAAATTCACATTCTATCTACCAGATCTCTATGAATGAATCCATCTGAGAAATTCCAATTACTTCAGACATATATCATGTTTTGTTCATGAAACTTACCTGTCAGATATATATATATAGCTGTATTTTCTGACGTCCGACAGAATTTCAAAACTCGCGGCACACGTAGTGGGCGGCCAGGTGGTAGTACCCATTCCCGCCGCTGGGAGGCGGATATCAGGAACCATTCCCATTTTCTATTCATATTTTTTCTGTCGCCGGTGCTGTAAACAACTGTTTGCAGTACCTCCGTCTAGGATTTTTGGATTATCTCGCTTCTAAGTATCTGGATTGACTTTTGGTTATCGACTCTGGATTGTTGGATTGGCACGCGTAATAGTGGACTGTTTTTTGAATTTGGATTGGCTTTTCTGTGTACATGATGTCAGGATCAAGTACAGGGAGTTTCAGAGTGTGTGTGAGGAGTGAATGTAAGGTGAGGCTTCTTAAACCTTCAGTTGATCCTCACACAGTTTGTATGGAATGCAGGGGGCATGTTTGTTTGGTTGATGATCGGTGCAATGAATGCAAGGATTTGACCGATGATGGATGGAAGATGTATGAGACCTATTGGCGTAAATTGGAGCGCGATAGAGTCAGGAGGGCTTCCTCCAGGAGCAGTTCTACAAAAGTTAAGGAATGTAACATTTCTCCTCCTCTAACACCGGTAGATTTTGTTTCACCTAAACCTGTGATGTTGCCTCCGGGCCCTGTTTCTGTGTCTGGAGAAGGTAATGCCCTTTCTCTGATTCTCGAGTCTCTGCGCACTCTTGAATCTAAAGTGTTGGCCTTTGAAACTGGCCCTGTAAAGTTTGTGATCGTGCCCCTAGTGTTGTGGAGGGGGTGTCAGATCGGCCCCATAATGCCTCTAGGCTGAGACCTCTATCGGACTCCCAGGACTCAGGGAGAGGGTATGTCGAAAGCCGCAAGAGGGTTACGGGGGCTCCCCACCGATCTGGCTTCCCTTCGGCAGGCCTTGTTGCAAAGTCCCAGGCTGTCAAGGAGCGCGCCAACACTGGGGCACGCATCCTTTAGGACTGTTTTTCGATCCTCGCCGAAGCATCCTCCCCGCGCAAGGGGTGGAGCGCTCGGAGAGACTCTCGTCCGCTGAAAAGGACGTTTCGTGCTGAGGACGCTTCACGTCCGGCATCGCCGATTTCTTCGGAGGAAGCCTATGACGCTTTTCCACCTCAGAAGAGAGGTAAAATCTCTTCCGACGAGGCCTCTGGGTTGCACGCACAGGCGCGTATCCCTGAGGTCTATGGGTTGCACGCACAGGCGCGTATCCCTGAGAAGCAGGTAGCTGTACCTGTTAGAAGGAAGGAGGCGTCCCCTCGCCTTCTTGCAGGTTCAGTCCTGCCCCGTCTTGTTCGTCACCTACGAAGAAAATTCTTTTGTCCCTTCAGGACCAGATTTCTACCCTTATGGCTTAGAAGACTCGCCCAGCAGCAGTCGAGCCTAAGCGGAGAAAGGACGTCAGGCTGCCCATCAAGAGGACTAAGCAGGCTCCTTCTCTCTCTCCTTGTTCGTCTTTTTCCCCGCCTTCGGATCATCGCCGATCTCGTTCTCCTGATATAGCTTGCGCTCAGCAGGACGCTTTTCGCTTTCGTCAGGACGCTTTCTGCGTGAAGCAGGACGCTTTTGAGGACGCTCGGCAGGACTCTTTTCGAACAAGGCAGGACGCTTTCGAGGACGCTCAGCAGGACGCTTTTCACGAAAAGCGGGACACTTTTGAGGCCTCTCGTCAGGACGCTCGTGTGGACGCTCGGAGAGACGTGTCTCCCCATAAGGAGTTTCTTAGTAGTGCTATCAAGAAGCATAAGACATCTTCAGTTAGAAGTAAGGCAGTCTCCGTTGTTTCACAGGACGCTCGACGCACCCAAGACGTTCTTCCTTCTGCAAGTGTTTAAGGATCATCGTAAAGACGAGTCCGTGCCTGAAGCGTCAACTTCTAAGCAGCTGAAGTCCTTTGCTCAAGCCGAGAAACCTGCTTGGTACCGTACGCCCTCTCTGGATGGACGATCACCGGTTCCTCTTAGAGAAGAAGGGGAACATAGTAGTCCAGCGAGCTCAGTGGAAGAGGAACCTCCTTTGGTTTCTTCTGTCTCGGACTATAAGGTTCTTGTGCGGCTGTTACGTTCGTCCTTCGGGGACAAGTTTCAGCCGGCAGCTCCTAGGTCTCCTCCCTCGCAACTTTCGTCTTCCAAGTCATTCAAGACACCGGAGTTTGTTGAAATGAAGACTTCTCTTTCAACCAAGAGGGCTTTCAAGAAGCTCCAAGGACTTCCATGACTCAAAGGAAGGATCAGGGCAAGACGACTTTCGCCCTTCCTCCCTCTAGACTCGCGGGAAAGGAGGCGTTTGGTATGAGACCAAGGAAAACGTGGGTGTGAAGGTTCCTTCGTCTGCACTTGGGGACTTCTCCAGCTTAGTGGACGCCCAGAGGAGGTCCCTCTTATCAGCTGCAAAGGTGTCCTGGACTCCTACAGAGACTGACCATCACTTGAAAGGACTGCTGGGCGCACGTGGGAGTCTTCAACTTCTTGGACTGGTGCTGGGAGTTCTGGACCTTCAATCTAGAAGCCCTGACTCTCTCAGTCTGGGGAAGGGGGCTGTCCAGTGTGTTGTCATGTATGGACAAGGCCGTCAGGGATGGTTCGGAAGAGCTAGTTTTGCACTTTGGAACAGCTTTCCTTAAGAAAAGAGCTCTTCTTTGTAATTTCACCGCAAAGTCGGTTACTCCCCCCCCTTCAGAAAGCGGAATTGCTCTTTCTAACCTCTTTCGGACCATCTCTTAAAAAAAAAGCCCCAGAACGATGGTAAAAGATCTAGCGACTAGTTTGCAGGAGGGCGAACAAAGGAGGAGCGACCCAGGACCTTTTAGCACAGTCCTCGAGGCGTCCAGCAGTTCCTCTTACATCTAGTTTGTGAGACCTCCGAAGAAAGTTAACCCTTTCGCGGAGCTCCTCCCTCGAGAGCAGCTCCTCGAGGGAGAGGACTTTCAAGAGGAAGAGCTTCCTTTAAACCTAAGTCAAACCAAATGAAGAACATGTCCTTCAGACACCAGTCGGGGCCAGACTGAAGTTTTTTGCGGATGCATGGAGGCAGAGAGGGGCGGCGACCCTTGGACTCTCAAGATCGTAGAACAAGGGTACAAGATCCCCTTTTTGCTTCCTCCTCCTCTAACATCAACTCCCAGAGACCTTCCCTTTCCCCGTCTTTATCAGGGAGAGAAGAAACGCATCCTTTTCGATCTTTTTGATCAGATGATCAAAAAAAAGAAAAAAGACGGTGGAGCAAGTCGTGGACCTGGGGTCACCAGGCTTCTACAACAGGATTTTCCTGGTACCGAAGCAGTTGTCGGGTTGGCGCCCAGTCCTGGATGTAAGCAGGCTCAATCTTTTTGGAGAAAAAAGCAAGTTCAAGATGGAGACGTCTCAGTCAGTGCTAGGAGCCTTGAGACCTGGCGACTGGATGGTGTCCCTAGACCTGCAAGACGCGTACTTTCAAGTTCCCCTCCACCCTCTTTCAAGGAAGTACCTGAGAATTCGTCTTAGGGAAACAGAGTATGGCAATTCAGAGGCCCTTTGTTTCGGTCTCAGCTCGGCCCCCCGATGGTCTTTACCGTAATAATGAAGAATGTAGCGAGGGTGGTTACATTCTTCAGGGATCAGAATATCCCTATACCTCGACGATTGGTTGATACAGCGTCGTCGAAAGGAAAATGTCAGAAGGACCTTCAGTCAACTTTAGCCCTAAGCAAAGTCCCTGGGACTTTTAGTCAACTCCGAAAAGTCACACTCTGACCCCGACACAGTCCATCGTGTATCTGGGGATTCAGATGGATTCAGTGGCTTTTCGGGCGTTTCCGTCCCAGGAACGTCAGCGTCTAGGCTTAGAGAAAGTCTCAGCCTTCCTAGGGGAGAGAGACTTGCTCGGCGAGGGAATGGATGAGTCTGCTGGGCACCATTTCCTCGCTGGAAAAGTTTGTCTCCTTGGAAGACTGCACCTCAGGCCTCTTCAATTTTTCCTAGCGGAAGAATGGAAAGCCAAGGAGGATCTGAATGCGATCTTAAAGATCTCAAATACAGTAAAAAGCCACTTAAGATGGTGGCTCGACCCTCAGAAGTTGCAAGAGGGCTTATCCTAAATCTTCTGAGCCCCGACCTAGTGTTGTTTTTCAGACGCTTCCATTTCCGGTGGTGAGCAACATAGGAGGGGAGGAAGTGTCAGGTTCCTGGAGAGGGGAACAGGTAGCCTGGCACATCAATGTGAAAGAACTAGCAGCGATCTTCCTGTCGCTGCAGTTCTTCGAAGACAAAGTGACAGGCAAGGTCATCCAAGTCAACTCTGACAGCACCAACAGCCCTTGCATATCTGAAGAATCAGGAGGAACTCACTCCCGATCCCTTTTTTCACCTGGCAAGGGTGGGAAGTTCTGCTATGGGCAGATGTGAAACAGATCAAGATTCTGACGAGATTTGTCGCAGGTGTACAGAACGTCAGAGCGGACCTTCTCAGTCGACAAGATCAAATCCTGCCAACAGAGTGGACCTTACACCAAGAAGTGTGTCAGCAACTATGGAAGTTGTGGGGACGTCCTCTGGTCGACCTGTTCGCGACATCAAGGACGAAAAGGCTTCCTCTGTATTGCTCCCCGGTCCTGGATCCAGGAGCAATTGCGGTGGATGCATTGCTCTGGAGTTGGACAGGCCTAGACCTTTACGCTTTTCCTCCATTCAAGATCATGGGGGAAGTCATGAGGAAGTTCGCAGCTTCAGAAGGGACAAGGTTGACCCTGATCACCCCGATGTGGCCAGCAAGAGAATGGTTCACAGAGGTCATGACATTCCTTGTGGACTTCCCAAGGACGTTGCCCTGGAAGAGAGATCTACTCAAACAGCCTCACTTCGAAAGGTATCACCAAAACCTCTCCGCTCTGGATCTGACTGCGTTCAGACTATCGAAAAGTTGGCCAGAGCGAGAGGTTTTTCGAAAGCAGCTGCGAGAGCATCGCTAATGCTAGAAGAGCCTCTTCAAGAGCTGTTTACCAATCAAAGTGGGCCTCCTTCAGGCATGGTGCAGAAAGGAAGGAATTTCCTCTTCCACGACCTCTCGTGAACCAGAATAGCCATTATTTTTTTTTTGCTTTTCCTACGATAAATGTGCAAAAAAATTGGCAGTCCCGACCATTAAGGGATATAAAAGTATGTTGTCGGCCGTTTTTTCGACACAGAGGACTGGACCTCTCTGACAACAAGGATCTCCACGACCTCTTGAGATCATTTGAAACCACCAAGATTCCACAAGCGAGACCGCCTTCTTGGAACCTCGATGTGGTTCTTAAACATTTAATGTCAAGTCCTTTTGAGCCTCTCCACGAAGCGTCTCTACGGAACTTGACGAAGAAAGCACTTTTTCTAACTTCTCTGGCGACGGCGAAGAGAGTTAGTGAAATCCAAGCATTCAGTAGCCAAGTGGGCTTCAAGGGGGATAACGCTGTCTGCTCGTTGAGTCCAACTTTCTTGGCTAAGAATGAGAACCAACCCGTCTAAACCCTTGGCTCAAGAGCTTTGAGATCAAAGGTATGTCGAGTCTCGTGGGTCAAGAACCAGAGAGAGCCCTGTGCCCTGTCAGGGCTCTCAAGTTCTATATTCACAGAACTAAAGAGGTAAGAGTCCCTCAGGTAATCTCTGGTGCTCGGTGAAAAGACCAGAATTGCCTTTGTCAAAGAATGCTGTGGCTTTCTTTCTGAGGGACGTCATTAAAGAGGCTCATTCATCTTGCCAGAAGACTGATTTGAGCCTCTTACAAGTGAAAGCTCACGAAGTCAGAGCCGTAGCTACCTTTCTTGCCTTCCAAAGGAATATGTCTATCAAGGATATCCTTGATAGCACCTTTTGGAGGAGCAATTCCGTATTCCGCCTCACATTTACCTTCGGGATGTGAGAACGATTTACGAGAACTGTAGTTCTTTGGGGCCATACATTTCTGCGGACACAGTTTTGGGGGCTGAAGGTAGCTCTCTCCCTATCCCTTAGCTTAGAATAGGTTAGTTTTATTGTTGTGTTTTTGGTTGATGGTGAGATCTTCTGTGAAAATCTCCCATTCTTTAGATTAACTGTCAGGGGTTTTTTGGTTAGTTGGTCAGGTGGTGGTGGTCAGTTGCTTCGTTAAGCCCTCATATTTTGAGGTCTCGATGGTCTTGTCACGTTTGACGGTCACGTCCCCAGTTGACAGAGCATCCAGAGCGCACCAGCACTACAGGTCTCCACCTGGCTGGCAACTCTGATTAAAGCAGAAGCAGGCTTAAGTGACAGTAATCACAGAGTCTACTTTGCTAACAGGTAAGGAACCAAGATGTACATCATCTACTTAATTTAAGTTTCCTAAAAATCCTATTCTGTCTCTTCCCACCATCCGAAGGTGGGATTCAGCTATATATATATCTGACAGGTAAGTTTCATGAACAAAATGTTATTGTTATAATACAATTAAGTTTGTTCATACTTACCTGGCAGATATATATAATTAGAGTGCCCACCCTCCTCCCCTCAGGAGACAGTGGCATGGATAAAATATGAATAGAAAATGGGAATGGTTCCTGATATCCGCCTCCCAGCGGCGGGAATGGGTACTACCACCTAGCCGCCCACTACGTGTGCCGCGAGTTTTGAAATTCTGTTGGACGTCAGAAAATACAGCTATATATATATCTGCCAGGTAAGTATGAACAAACTTAATTGTATTATAACAATAACATTTTTAAGTATCTGAACGGTTTTGTTTTGCAGTTTTAACTTAGATGATATAATTTGCAGTGTATTTTCATATGCTAGAGTAAATTTAGCAATATTATGTCTTTTCAGTAAAAACAAATAGGAAATTCGATGAACGAAAGCTAATGAAAACTGTATCTTCACTTTTCTTGTCAAGTGTACAGTACAGTACTAACATACAAGAGAGAGAGAGAGAGAGAGAGAGAGAGAGAGAGAGAGAGAGAGAGAGAGAGAGAGAGAGAGAGAGATCTATCCTGTTATGGCTGTAGCACATACACACTATTTTGTGAATGAATAGTATGTTTATGGTAAAGAATTATTTACTGTAGTATGGTGAAAAATTATTTAATGTACTAATTATAGTACCGTACTATAATGTTGATAATTAATGTATAAATACAGCAAAATACAGTAATCAAATTACTTACATGACATAAGAAACCTAGCTCTCTGTTTGGAGGTCTTATGTGTCCCATCATGCTACATTAGCCACGTATTTTAGATATGTTCAACACAATAGTACAATCCTAAAATTCGTACCTGTACAGTAAATATAATTTCAAAATCATCTTACTACACCAGAAAATATCAGTATACTACATAAAATGTATGCACAGAACGATGCACAAATTTATGTAGGCCAAAGAAATTATATTCGGGTGGTCTGGGATAATATTTTGAGGTAGGCAGTCCCTGATTATTGGTGGACTCTGTAATGGCGTTTGTTTAGTCTTTGAACTGTCAAGTTTGGCGATGAACCATTAAAATAGGCAGCTATAGGTGTTTATGGCTATTTATAGCCTACTTGGTAACAGTACAGTAGTAGGAGAGTACTGTAATGTAAGGTTACTTTGGGTGCTTTAAA